>NC_056744.1:576920827-577060827 GCF_019279795.1 Protopterus annectens | reverse complement strand
CACACTCCTCCTTTTGGTATGTACCTAACAAGACATCTACAATAACTGGAAAGGCCACATAAATACCTCAAAAAGAGGATTACTGGCCTCAAATGGGTGCCCTATGCAGACCGTCTCAAAAAACTCCAGCTTTACTCCGTCGCATATCACCTAACACACAAAGCTATGTCAAACCCAGAGCTGTTGGACATGCTCCACTTAAAGAAATCCCAATCCCTCTGAGTTACACGCTCTAAAGACCTAAACCTTGTCACCACCATAACTAGAACATGCTGGAGGGATAGATTCCTGTCCCAGAGACTTCCCATTCTCTAGAACAGACTACCTATCTATGTCAAACAGAGCTCCTCATTAACACTCCTCATGAAAAATCTTGATGATTGGATGGGTAATAGGAAATTACCTCCAGGGATCACTTCTGTGGCTCTGCTTGACAGGGGAACAGGAAAATAATTTTCTTGGGTGGCGAAAGCCAGGGTATCTTTTTGGCTAGGCTTGTGTAGGCCCCAGGGCCAATAGCCTAATACCTACCTATGAACCAATGAACCTAACAAAATACTCCAACTCCGAGATTGCACTACAGTGAGGAAAGGGATGCATTTTCCCTAACCGCACTGTACTGTGATCCCTGTACATAATCGAACGTTATATTTGCGAATGCACAATACATTCGCAAATGTACCATTTGATTACATAGCTTGCACAGATATGAACTATTCGAACATCTGAAGTTTGACTAGTTCATAAGCGTACAATGCTACGCCAATATTTCAGCAGTAAACCATATATATATATATATATATATATATATATATATATATATATATATATACATATATATCTACATCTATATATATATATATATATATATATATATATATATATATGGGTCTATATCACCACATCAAATGGTGATAAGTTCAAACACCCTTTGTTCGAACCGAAAAGTCCAAAAGACCTAAACCGCGAAGTTATGGACCATCGATTTTTTTCCGTTTGTTTTAAAGTTGTGATTTTTTTTTTTCACAAAGCAGTGATTTTTTTTTTTTTCCTGGGAAAAAAAATCGCTGTTCCATGAGTATATATATATTATATATATATATATAAATAAGCTCACAAGCCTGAACATAAACCCCTATGTCACAAGATGGGTTGCCAATTAGCTCACGGACAGAACCCACATGGTGAGAGTTGCGGGAGCTAGGTCTGACTCTAAACCGGTTATAAGTAGCGTTCCCCAGGGCTCAGTCCTAGGACCCCTCCTGTTCGACATATACTTCTCAGAGGTACAGACAAGCACAGGCTGACCAAGTTCGCAGATGACTGCACACTAGAGGCTATAACTGACCCACCAACTGGCACAGACATCCTCCAAAAGGTCTCACTGAGACGAATACCTGGTGTCAAAATCATGGCCTCAAGCTAAATGCCAAAAAGTGCATAGTTATTCCCTTTGGAAATAACAAAGTACCCACAAACTACCACATAGGTGGTAGTCCCCTGAATATGGAAAATGTAATAAGGGATCTGGGGACCCAAGTAGATAGTAATCTCTCCTTTGATAATCACATTGCCAAAGTGGTTAGAAAATCCTTCTTTGTGACCCACCTAATCACAAAATGGTTTGCATCCAGATCAAAAGAGGTCATTGTGCCCCTCTACTCATCACTCATCAGACCTATCATAGAGTACAACGCCCCATTTGGGATGCACCTTACAAGATGCCTGCAACAGCTGGAAAGACCACAGAAGTACCTCACAAAGAGGATCACTGTCTTCAAACAGATGCCTTATGCAGCTCGACTGAAGAAACTCCAGCTGTACTCGGTTGCATACCGCCTGCTCAGAGGTGATCTCTGCCTGACATACAAGGCCATGTCCAACCCAGAATTGATGGACATGCTCCACCTAAAGGAAACCGTATCCCCTCGAGCCACACGCTCTAGGGATCTAAACCTCACCACAACAATAAATAGGACATGCTGGAGGGAAAGATTCCTGTCCCAGAGACTTCCCATGCTTTGGAACAGGATTCCAATCTAAATTAGGCAGGGCTCCTCGCTAGCACTCTTCAAGAGAAACCTTGACGAGTGGATGGGAAACAGAAAGTTTACCCCGGGGATCACTTCAATGGCTCTGCTGGACAGAAGTACAGGGAACTAATCTAAGGGGGCGGCGAAAGCCAACACATTCTGGCTTATAAATGCCTTTGTGCAGATAGCCTAGTACCTATATTTATATATATATATATATATATATATATATATATATATATATATATATATATATATATATATATATATATATATATATATATATATATATATATATATATATATATATATATATATATATATATATATATATATATATATATATATATATATATACACACATATGGGGGTGTGGGGATCCCACTGCAAAAAACATTTAGTTTTTTTATTGCTGAAGGTGTTTTGCAAGTTTGCAAGTTTGTAAATCAGGTGGTCAGTCACCAACTCACTGAATCCCATAACTGTATATCTATGCATAGTCTTCATTGCCAGGTGCATAAAGGATTAGCTTTGCATGTTTCATGTAAGTCTTTTTCTGAATCCATACTTATCTCTGGATTATATACATACATACATACAAACATACATACAAATATTTCAAACACTGGCATCAATGCCCTTCTAGCTTGCTAATATACCAAAACACTTGTTCCTATAATAAGCGTCCAGACTGTTCTTAAAAATATCTAAACTAGTACTTGCTTTAATGTAATTTGGTAGCCTGTTCCATGCATGAGCTACACTGCCAGAGAACCAATTAATACTCATCTCATATCCTATAGAATCTTCTACACAGGTTGTCTGATGATTCTCTAGTACTTTTGATAACTCCAAACATTCCCAGAGGTAGTTGTCTCTAAAAGCCCTATATGCCTGAATAAGATCTCCTCTTAGCTGTCTATAAGGTATACTATACAAGTTCAGATATTTTAGTCTTTCATAATAACTTACATTTTCACATCCATGGATGCCCTTGGTATACTTCCACTGTAATTTTCCAGTTTATTCATGCTTGTTTTCTTATAGAGTTTCCATTTTGTTATTCCATACTCAAGTTTGGTTCTAATGTAACTAACATTTTTGATTCCCTAGACTTTATAAATCTTTTCATGCAATGTATAGTTCTATAATTATCATTAACCAATTGGTTAATATGATTAGAAAAACTCATAGCCGGATCTTCCCATATAACCAGGTCCTTAAATGAGACTACAGTTTAAATCATTGTGTGCTGTATTAAATATCTCCTTTCAATTTATGTCTCCCAAATCTCATATGCTTAGTTTTTGATGTATTTAAAAGCATATTATTCTCCTCTGCCAAATGGTCGATTTAGTCAAGTTATTTTGCAGATATGCCTTATCTGTAACACTTGTAATCAGTTTACCCAATTTCAGGTTGTCAGCATAGTCTGTAGAACACCTCAGATGAAAATGTTAGGTCTAAAAGATACAATCTAAACAAGCAAGGGCCTAGGACAGAGCCCTGTGGGATACCCTGACTGTAACCAAGGATTTCATCTGTCCAGTTGCTATATGATACTTCATCATCATCATCATCATCATCATCAGCCCCCTTTTTCCCATTTTTCTACATGGGGTCAGGTATCGTGTTAACTGTCACCAGCTCTCTATATTCAGTGCCACACTCCTGCCTTCTTCAACACTCATGCCTGACTGTCGCAGATCTTCTTTCACACACTCCATCCAATTCTTTGCTGGACATCTTCGCTTCCTCTTACCTTCTTCCTCTCTGTCCCAAATCTTCCTCACTAGATTGTCTTCTGCTTTTCTGCACATGTGCCCAAACCACCACAATCTGTTCTCTTTGATCTTTTCTGCAATTGGAACTACTTTGGCTTCTGCTCTTATGTCCTCATTTCTTCATCTGTCCCACAGTGTGCATCCTATCACCTTTCTCAGGCACTTTATTTCCATCGCCTCTAGCTTCTTCAACTGTTCTGCCTTTACTGCCCATGTTTCTGTACCATACAGTAGTACTGGTCACACCACTGTCTTGTACACCTTACTTTTCAGCTTCTTTGGCATTCTTCTCTCATAGACTACACATGACACTCTATGCCAGTTGGCTGCAGCCCCTCTGATTCTAGCTTTGACCTCTTCATTCAGACTACCTTCTCCTCAACTACTCCCAGATACTTGAAGCTGTTTACCTGTTTCACTATTGTCCCTTCTATCTCTATTCTCAGATTCTTCTGATTTCCCCAATTTGCTGCCACTACTGCCATCTTAACTGTGCTTAGTTTCATCCCATGTGCCTTCAGATTTGCATTCCCTTCTCCTATCCTTTGTGAAGTTCTAGCTCAGAGTCTGCCTGTACTGCCAATCATCTGCATACAGCAGCTTTGTAGATCCGTCCCCTTCAACCAGTTTGCTAATGTAGTCTATCACCAGTATGAACAGCAGTGGGCTCAGAGTTGAACCCTGATGTACACCCAAACCCACAGGGAACCCCTCTGTGAGGTTGAACACTGTTCGTATTTGAGTCATCGGGTCCTTGTGCATAGCCTGCACTAATTCTACCAATGTTTCTGTGACTTCAAACCATCGCAGTACTGCCCAGATCAGCTTTCTTGGGACCTTGTCATATGCTTTCTCCAAGTCTGGGAATGCCCAGTTGGACTCTCTCCTCATCTCTAGCTTCTTCTCAAGTATCTGTCTCAATGCAAACATCAGGTCAATTGTGCTGCATCCTGATCTGAATCCAAACTGTTCATCTGCCATCTTACATTCTACTGCTCTGCATATCCATTTATCAATCATCCTCTCCAGAACTTTCATGCAATGTGATAGGAGTTTGATGTCTCTGTACTGCCCACAGTTGTGGATGTCCCCTTTGTTCTTGTACACTGGCACTAGTGTGCTTATTGTCCAGTCATCTAGGATATGCCTTTCTCTCCACACTGCTATTAGCCTGACTTCATCTTCCTTAGTGCTGTTCTTACTTCTTCTGGGGTGGGCTCCTCTTCTTCTCTCATCATAGGCTGTTTCTGAGACAGTACAGCTTCTGTGGGGTTTTCTTCATTCAGAAGCTGCGGGAAATACTCCTTCCATCTGGCTTTGATGTCCTCTGGGCTGGTGAGTAGGTTGTTGCTGGTATCCCTTATGAAGGGTGTCTGACTATTTTCTTTATCTTTCTGTCTTTGCCTTGCAGCCTGATATAGTTGCTTTGTGCCCTTTACTGAGTCACTTTCCAGAAGTTGGTACATTGTCTCTGATGCCCTATTCTTTGCTATTGCAACTTCTACCTTAGCTTCTTTGTTAATCAACCAGTAGTCCTTCCTAGCCTGGTCAGTCTTTTCTGTCTCCAACTTTTTCCTTCTTTTTTCTTTTGATGACTTCCTGGACTTCTGCATTCCACCACCAACTTTCCTTATGTACCTTATTTCCACACCTGGCTTGGCCACATATCTTTTCTGTAGTTCTAACACATGCTGTTTTTAGGTGCTGCCATTCTTCAGCTCCACCTATTTCCTCCTCTTCTTGGGGTGTTGGGGTGCTAGAGCCCTGAGTAATTCCTTGAACTATTGTACTTTCTCTCCAGTCAACTTCCAGGTCTTCAGCCTGGTCTCTGCTGACCTTAGAGCCTTCTCTGACCACTACTTGCAGCTGATTGTGGCAACTAGTGTTTATGCTGTGGGCCAACTGTTTCACTGGGGATGACTTTGCAATTATGGATTCTGCCCCAGTGCCTTTTCCTTACTAGGAGGAAGTCTACCTAAGTTGCATGTTGACTACTCTCGTGTGTGATCTTGTGACTGTCTCTCTTTCTCAACCATGTGTTGACTACTATCAAGCCATCTGCCAGACAGAAGTCTTCTTGTTGCCCCACCTATGTGGACCCAGGCAGTCCTCATAAGCTGTTCTGTCTGTCCTGATATGTGCCTTTAATTCACCCATTATCAGAACCAATTCATGCTGTCCTGCTTTATCTAGTAGGTCCTGCAACTGTTGTCTGAATGCACTCTTTTCCTCACTATCACAACTCTGCTGTGGGGCATAGGCTGATATTATGTATACTGCCCTGTCATTACACTGGAGTCTGACTGCCATGAGTCTGTTATTAAATCTGATGATATCCCTTACTGCCTTCTGAAGCCTCTTTCTCACCACAATTCCTACACCATTTCTAGCCTGCCCTCCACCTGAGTAGTAGACTCTGGATCCCAAGCCAAAGCCAAGTGGCTTTGCTGCATTGCTCTTCCATCTCATCTCCTGAATACATAGAATCTCTAGCCTCCACCATATCATCATGTCATCCACTTTCCAAGCTGTGCATCCTATCAGTGAACCTACATTAAGCATAGCAATTCTCAGCTCATGTTTGGCAGGTTGGTTGGTTTTATGTCCAGCTTTCGCTCAACAGAGCTATCCCAGGTAACCCAGGCTGAGCAACTAGACACCGGCCAGCCAGTAGCTTATTGATCCAGGGCTGCTGGGCTTTATGGCAAGCACACACTGGCCAACAGGGGCACATATACCCTTCCCACCATTAGTGTGGGTCAGTGTAGGCCGGGTCCTCAACCCACTTATCACCGGTAACTACCCATGCCATTTTTTGGTGACATTAGTCAACATGACTGACTCACCTAGAGCCATATTTTACACTGTCGAGTGGCTAGCCCTGGCATGGTGCGCAGTCTGTGATCAGTGTTCTCCTATCTTGAGGATACTGCGCACAACAGTAGATGCTCAAAGCGGTTGTTCTGTGCAACTCTTCACCCTATAGGGCACCATGTAGAATCTGTGCTGCTGCCTACAGCTCCATTTATTGGTGAGTTTGAGATGGAAACACTCAGCATGTTTTTTAAACATGGGAGAAACCCCATGGAGACACAGGGAGAACATGCAAACTCCAAACAGGCATTGGTTGGAAGTCAGGATTCAACCTTGTACCTTGTGCATGGCAGGCAAAGACCTTAACCACTAAGCCATCTGGTGCTGTATGATACTTGCCATGTCCTATTTGTAAGCCATTGCAGCTACCCGTCTTATAAACAGTACATCAATACCTAGTTGTACTAATTTATTGATCAGTATATTTGTGTATTACCCTGTCAAATGCTGAAGTTAAATCTATGTAAATTACATCACAGCACAATTTTTAATTCAATTTTTCATTCATAGCTGTTATTATACTGTTATAGAACATCATGTTACAGGTGGTAATAGATCTATTTTTAACATATGCATGCTGATATATGGTTTCAAGATTCAACCTCTCCAATTCTGACAATAACTTAGCTAATATTACCTTATCCATTATTTTTCCACAAAATGAAAGTGGACTTAAGGGTCTATATGACTCTGGGTTTGTCCTACTCCCCTTTCCCTTAAAGACAGTTTAATAAGCGCAAGTCTCCAATCTTGAGGAATCTCCCCATATTTATACGACCTAGTGAATAATAGATATAATGGTACAGTAAGTTCTTGTTGAAGTGTTCTCAGGTCATTGTTACTAATTCCGTCTCCTATGTGTGCTTTGTTTGGATCCAGTTTGCACAGTTCTTTTTCAATATAATCTAATTTGATTCCAGTATCTGGGGTTACCTGGATGTCACTAGGACAACTTGTCACCCCCTTTGTGGAGACAAACTGTTTTGCATAAGATTTTGTAAATATATCTATAACCTGTTGTGTCTGAGAATAAATTTTAGAATCTGCCCACAGTTTATCAATTTGTATGTCTTTAGTCCTTCCACATCTTATATATCTAAAAAAAGGTTTCCTATTATGCTCAATATGTTTATATAAATTTTCTTAAAATTTTTCTGGATCTTGTCTCACACTATGCTTAATATGTTTGTCCAGCTTGTTCATTTCAGTTTTCAAAGTTGTAATTCAACCTCTCTTCCATTGCTTATATTGTTTGCCTCTCACCTTATTCAGATATCTTGTTCTTATGGAAATATATCCCCCTGACGTTGTATACCTAGATCCTGATGTTAAACATTTTTTTTGAGTTTTTGCACTCAACTATTTCTCTTTCAAAACTTTCCACATTCCATTTGTAGTTTTTCCACCGAACACCTCATTCCAGTTAATTTTACACAGTGACTGTTTTTCTTCCATATAATCTGTAATTAGCCTTCTGTGCATTAGTTTAGATTTCAGTTTGGCAGAATTATCTTAGCAACAAATTAACCTTTATAATCCCATGATCACTGGCCATCAACGGTGGTAAAACTTGACTTGAAGTAACAGTAGTAATTTCTTTAAGAACACAAACAATGTCTAGTATATTCCGTCCCCTGGTAGTTTTTTTTTACAGTCTGAAGCATTTGTTGTTCCTGAATATACTCTATGAATGATTTTTTACTAACGTTGTTGAATCAATATTATTCCAGTCTGTTTCTGTTAAATTTAAGTCCCCAGCTAATATTATTCTTCCCTCTTGTGTTTCATGCAAGAAATGTATGAATTCTTCTAGGTCATCTGCATTTGACATTAGTGGTCTATACAAGCCACAATTGTTATGTGTTCTGGGGTTGTCTTTATTGTCACAGTTACACAGTCTATAGTACTGGTGTTATAATTGAACAGGTAATAATCATAGGTCTCATAGCTATCTTATATCCCTGTCATAACACCTCCACCTAAATTTTTGTTAGAATGTCTGTTACAGTAAAAACATTTATACCCTGACAGAACTGGCTTCCAGTCATTGTTCTTTAACCATGTTTCACAAACAATAACAACATCAATCTTGTGGGAATGTAAGAAATTTTCCAATAAAAAAATGTATTATTAATGCTCCTTGTATTAACAACCATCAGCAATGCATCAAATGTTGCTATCTGTGAACTGTTAAATTTTTGACCTGGCAAAAATCCTGCCTAATGTTTGTCAAATATTGCAAAATATCTGCTGCAAAATTCTCTTCCCTGATCTTGACAAATGCATGCCATCCTGTCTGAACACGTTTGCCCAAAACTAGGCTTGGATGCTCTGCACATTTCCATTTTTTAAAGCAGGACATTTTTTTCATGTAGGTATTTACCTAAAAAATCTTTTCATTCATGGTGATTCGACTATCCTTTCTATAGGTGATTTGTGAAAAATACGTCCTAACACCAGTACAAGCTATACTATCTAAAAGAGCTGTCAGTTCCCCTCTAACAGTCAGAGAATCCTTGCAGATGACATAATTTGTACTGACATAAATAAAAACGGATCCATACTCCTTAAATTAAGGCATTCCAAGGCTTATCTCACATCTTCTGTTTTTGCTCCTGCAAGCATAACACTATTCGATGTTCATTATCTTCTCTGCAAATGCCAAGTATCAGTTCCTCTAATAATTGAATCTCTGATTACATGAATATCTTTGCTGGCCAGTTCTGAAGAATCTTCAGCTTCTAATACAGTAATATCTGCATTACCACTTGTTACAAAGGATAGATCTTCATCACCATTAGTCTTATTAATCCCACTGTTTTCATTGTGTATTAAATTCTCATCCAGTTGGCATTGTAAATCCACAGCTTGAGGCATGTAGTCAACATCTGTCTTTCTCTTCTTTTCTCATACAGTAATGTTCTTCAATCTTTTCACATTCAATTTTGATTTATTCCATTTCACCTGACCCTTGCCTCTTTTTTCTACCTTCTCTTTTAAAAACATGATGCCTTTTTCTGTACACTGAAGGTTTTCTAATAGAAAAATCTTATCATTCCCTGTAACCTGTGAGTTACATAATGAAGCAATGTCCTTTTTAGTACATATTCTCTTTACTTTATAGTTATCATTTTCTTATTCTTCCTTGTTATTTGTTGTCAACTTCTTCCTCTCTTTTTTTGTTTCCTTCTAAACAAACCGGATCCTCAGATTGTTGAATACTTGCATCCAGAATTCCAAAATTGTCAAGGGCATTGTCTTGTTTCATAGGGGACAAATAATCTTTACAGACAATAGATGCATCATTTCCTAAATGTGTTCTGTTTGTTCTTTGCCTAACATTATTTATCTCACCAGTTCAGTCATACATATATGAAACAATAGTTCTCTAAGCCATGGCAATTGAACAAGTGCAATCATCATTACTATGTGTAGATTTATTTTCTAACAATGGTAAGCAAATCATCCAACTTTTGACACAAGGAACACAGATCACCAGTGTTATTAGCTGTTACCTTTAAATATGCATAGCATTTGGACAGCACAGTGGTGCATTGCCTCACAGCAAGAGGTTCTCCAGTTCAATTCTCAGCTGTAGTGCTTTCTGTGTGGAGTCTGCATGTCCTCCCGGTGTTTGTGTAGGTTTTTCCAGGTACTCCAGTTTCCTCCCACTTTACAAAGACATGCATTTGGAGTGTTTCTCCCCTAACCTCTGCTGAAAATTGGCTTTGTTCCAAGTCAAACTTTCCCAGTAAACAAATGTTAAATAAATAAAAATGTATTACACTGTACAAGATATGTGTGCACTGGCAAATCATTAATTGCATACTCATTTTAAGGAATCCATATTCAGCTTCAAATGAATAAAATATTGTAAAAGAAAAGAATAATCAAAATCAGTAACCACAGAATTCAAAGATAACTTAATTTCAATGACAAAAATCACACAAACAATGTACAATTAAATACTAAAGTAAGTACAGTAAAGTTGTTCTGACTGTACAAGCTCTGCTAGCCAGATAAAATCTGTAATTCCTTTACTTTGTGGATTAGCTTCTGCTCACTTTCAAGCACAGTCGCACTTCTTTTTAACAGTAAAGATCAACAAATCACAAACCAAAGTAGGATTGTTTAGATATGCTCAGGATTTTCCTCTTGGCAGTCTGTGTGATTTTATAGCTGTCTATGCCCCTTAGGGTGGATAAAGCTTGCCTGTCTAAAACATATCCCTTTCTAATAACCAACAGTGAAATTAAAGGTAAAACCACAAAATATGTATCAAAGTAAATCTTAACAAAATAACCCTTCCTACCTACAACCAGTGAAAAACATTGATAACAAATAAAATATAAATTCAAATAAAACTTCTCTTACCAGTCAATACCACAGTAAATCATAAACCAAGGTAGGTTTGTTTAGATATGTTTTCAAATTCACCAGATTCACATCAAACGTACATTTAATCTATGTGACGTAAGCATTCTGCTGTAGGTAGAACCTATTCTGAGGAGTATGTCTATAAGTGAAAAAATCATGATAGTCTTGTTTCCATAGCCATAGCTTTCATTTTTCTCATTCCTACCTTCAAAG
The DNA here is from genome assembly GCF_019279795.1 of Protopterus annectens. Taxonomy (NCBI): domain Eukaryota; kingdom Metazoa; phylum Chordata; order Ceratodontiformes; family Protopteridae; genus Protopterus; species Protopterus annectens. The sequence goes on along the minus strand of NC_056744.1, from coordinate 577,049,546 downwards.
TCTGTACAGCCATTTTTGCTAGGTTAGTAAATGAGCCATGTAATGATAATAGTTGCTTGACAGAATTCATTTCTTTTCAGAAAGTTTTCAAATTTCATAGGTGAAAAAAAGCCTCCTTGTCAGTACTTAGTATATTTCTTTAAATTTCATGTATAGTAAAACTTCATCTTGGTATTTTTGTGCTTGCATGTGAAGAAGCTTCATTCATGTCAAATAAAGTTATCAGTTTTTATTTCTTTTTACTTTAGTTTATTTTAGCTTATTTGATTATTTGTTTGCTTGGTTATTTAGCTACTCGTTTACTAGGTTGTTTCTAAATAATGCAGAAAATGTTGTACACTTGTGAGCATGTGGACACACACACACACACACACACACACACACACACACACACACACTCACACACGCACTCATGCACACACACACAAAACACACACATACACACACCTTAAGATATAGGCAGTATTCATGAAAGTCTGTGTATGCTCCATGTAGAGCCTACACGGAGGCTTTTTGTGCTGCCTGTAGCACTGTATAGAGTGCATGATCCCTGCATTATTAATAGGTTTTGGGCACACTACACAGGGTGCTACACAGTATGAGCAGCTTGTTTGTGTGCTGACATGAATGAGTTTTCAGCTGCTTACATGGAACAAGTTTCCTTGTAAACAGTGAAGTGTGTGTAGATAGAAGCTAGTATTGATAAACCATTAATTGAATGGTTTACCAATGCTAGTTATGTTTGCTTAGTTACTTTTCATGTAGAAATAACTATTATGTACTGTAAATGTAAGTAAATATAAAAAATGTAATTTTTTATTTTCCCGTTTAAATCTTAGCGTGCTTATGTGAGGCACGCTGCAACCGCCAGTGGTGCTAAACCTTGCAAAGTAAGGATAATGAAAAATTTGCAAATGAACCAATGAATCATAGCTGGCAGGTGTCCAATAATTAATAATTAATAATGGGGAACAGTTGAAATATTGCTCTTACAAACTTAGAAAGTTGATAGAATAACAGGTGTTGCATTAGCATACATTGTCATGAATAGCATGTGCCCTCAACTGACATGCTAAAATGTCAGTATTGAGATACAGCTATTTAAAATGGTTGTACTCTTATTTTTTTTTCTTTTTACATGTGAAGTTTAAGTGTAGTGAGTGGGTTGGCGCACCACGGCATGTTGCTCAACAGTGCGTAAATGCCTGTGAAGAACTATATAGAAATGTATAGCTGTAAATTTGAATGCTGATTTAGCTTAGTGTTTAGAGTTTTAGCTTTGCATGCAGTAGTTCATGGTTTGAATACTAAGACAAGCCATTCAGCTTTTACAGGGGAAAGCATTGTTAAATAATTTATTTATTTAATGACGTAGTAATTGATACTTGTTAAGCAAGGTAGTGAAGCTGGTCCAAAAGTCCAGTGTCAGTGGATATATGATGTGAAATTCCCCATGTAAACACAAGTGTCCCAGACAGTACAGTCACACCCCAAAGTAATGTAATCAAAGCACATAGGGGGATGTCATGTAAAGCAAAATATATACACTTAATAATATGTCAGTAAGGAGTCATTAATGTCCAATTAGTTAATTTCCTTTAAATGAAAACTGAGTAATGATTAGCAGTGGTTAGCTCTGCTTAGCCGGCTTGAGCATTGCTAAGAACTATATTTGTAAGCAGCATCCAGCCCAGCTAAGGGGATTTGCACACTGCTAAGCACTGCTCAGCATTTGCCCCTTTAAGCACTGCTCAATTCAGCTTAGTGGGTTTGTGCACCACTAAGTTGTGCTCAGCATTTTCAAAAATGGTCCAATGACGGCAAAGCATGGGAATATGGCTTGATGTAAACCACACAGGTAGGAAACAGCCAGAAGCTACTGTAGTTTGATCACTGCAGGAGCTATGTCTGGAGCTGGAGAGTGAGCATACTTTTGGTTGCAGCGCTGGGGCATTTTGGAGTCCAGGGTCATGGCTGAACTCCTTGTGCAACACCATGATGACAGACTGCTGCAGACCCAGTATTAGGGCTCCCAATACAAGTGTGAGGCCTGGGACCATCTGGCACATGACCTCACCAATGCCACTGGAATACCCTGAACTGGTGAGTGGGTACAACATCACTATGCTGACCTAAAGAGGAGAAAGGGGGTGCTCTTGGCCCAATGAATCCAAGATGCTCGAGAGACAGTAATGCCCCAGTAGTTTGTAAGTATTCCACTCATAGCTGTATCAAATTCTAGCCTGAGTATGTGATAGATAGGTATGCATCATGGTTGTTTTCCACTACAGCTGCAGAGGTCAGAGCTAGCAATGTCAAAGCCCATGCAGACAGACTGGGGAGGCTGCACCAAGAGTCTGGTGAGTACAGATCTATCTTGCAGTATATAGTGCAATGAATAAGAAGGAGTACATTGTTTACTGTCAGTAGGTATAGTGTACTGAATAAATAAATTGTCAGACTAATATTGATCTACAAGATATGCAATACTACTGAAAGTAGAATCACAACTGTAATAAAACAATGTGTCATGTTACTCAAATATTTATACCACAAACTGTTGTGTTTACTCTGATATGTTGTTGAAGAAATCGAATGTGTACAGGTGTTTCACAGCAAATATGGCTTTGACAGCATGCATTAACCTGGGTTGCTCTGATAAATAGCTGCTATGCAAAACTGTAGGTTGTGGAGATGTAAAACAAGATATAAATGAAATATGAAATATATCCTGAACCTATAATAGTAATGTGTAAAGTATTGTAGTGTGTCCCATGCTGTGCAGCATTGCCTTGAGTTAACCTTGGCATTCCAGATCTTATTATTTCAAAGGATTAATACACAGTACACTAACTATTTGTCATGCATGACTCTCAGGCATGTATGTTCAACTGTCACCACCGTCTTTGGTGACACTACACTTAGATTACAAGGTCAGACTGTCTACCCAAGAGAGTATTAGGCAGATATCAGTCAAGAAGAAGACAGTGGTTCCCCAGTAGCTCATTGTGATGAGAAATAGTTTTGTTATTCATTTTTGCACACCCAGATCATGGGTTGAACCCAGAGAGTGGTACTAAGATGTGTGGATATTTACACTCAAGTAATCTTGAATATTGGTAGAAACAGTCAGGTAGTGTTAATAGATATATTCTCCACAGGTCTTACAGGTAAAGAAATGTTGGTAGTAGCTGTATGAAAGGTATACTAATAAACTGTGTACAACTGTTCCACTGTCCAACCCCATGCCTGCAAATAACAGCAGGATAGGTACATATTCTATGCACTCTTCCCGATGCATGTCTCTCAAGTATCACGCTGTCATGGCTAGTGGTCATTGCTGCCAATAACCTTGGACACAGATATGAATCCAGGTGAAGTATACCAGTAGCACACTCACACAACATCAGTGCAGGGTACAACTTCTTCATCATATATGTAACCCTGACATGTACGAGTCCCCTGTAGTCATGTACACAGAATTGTCACAGTTTGCCCCATACCATTCCAGGTTGACAGTTTAACAGTTATGTATGTGCTACAGAAGCTATGGGCCATAGGAAGATGCAAAGTGAGGGCAGACCTGGAGAGTATTGAGCAGTACTGTTGTGAAAAATAGAAGCTTATACAGTTGTTAATGGACTTCTCCCCCACCACTTATCTGCATCAATAATTATTATTCATACACTATGGGTATGTTTTTCTCAAAACCTAATGTTGGGACTTGTGTTCTATTATTGCTCATATATTTAATTGGTTGCATATTAACATACCTTGTTCAAATACCATTGTTAGTGGCCTGTTGCTGTAAATGTAACTGACATGCTGTTACAATGATGACTGTTATTCCATTCATGTATGTGTTCTGTTTGCTATGCAATTGGTTCACGTCTATTGTTCTGGAATAATTGGAACACCCATGCATGCTGTTATAACTAATTTTGAAATGTTTTCTTCATGACTAGCCAATATATTTTGAAAAACCTCAACACTGTAGCACATTTGGGAAGGCAGATCCCAGAGGATCCACTTGTTCTGCCTCACCTAGATGCACCACTGGGCCTCAGCACATCTGGAACCCAACCCAGAATTGCCTCCTTTGCTGGTCCTGTACCACCCTTGAGTGGAACTGGCTCAGGGGACAGGGCCTGTCCCCCCTGGGTGTGGGCAAGGAGAGGAACCCATCACCCACAAAAAGTTCTGAGGTATGGTGCTCAGGGTCATCCAGACAGAGATGGATGGATGCCTCAGCCAGATCGAGGGCAGACTGGCACACCTCAAGGGGCAGCCTGTCCCTGTTGTCCAGCCCACAGCACAACTACCTTCAGAGCCATGAAGGGGCAGTGGTGACTGCCCATGGGTGGGAACATTAGTCACACTATTTCCATCTGGGGGCACATGGGCATCTGATTTCCAACCACCCTCCCCATCCAAGGTGTTTACCCCCTCATGTATCATACGCTGCCTCTGTTTTCTGTCTTGTCTGTCTTGTCTGTCTGCAAAAGCAACCTCTCCTACCCAACTTACCTCCCCAAACTTACTTTCAACATTTCCCCAATATCGCACTCTCACCTTAAAAAAGGGGCATCTGTCCCCTCCAAAAAACACGTCCCATATATAGATCTCCATTTCGCCCCCAAGTACACTGATGTCAATCAATTTATCCTTGAATTACTCAACTATTGTATGCTGCCCACACCCCTCCCTGTGTGTTGTGAAGCTCCAACTTCTAAATTGTCCACATCATTCACAGCTGTTGCTACAGAAGAAATGGGTGGGTATGGTCCTTTCCTACACTTGTCCTGCACATCCCTAGCTGCCTTTCACTTGTTTTTCCCCCTGCTTGCCCCCATTTCACCACTTTCCTATCACCCTTTTTTTCTTTTCTTTTTTTGAAATTAGTGCAGGTTTAAGCATGAATAAGCAGAGCTAGGTGAAGCCAAAAGGACTAAGCACCTATTGGCATTACTTAGCATCTCGCAAACCAATGCAAACCCACTTAAAACTGCTTTAGTCACTTTGTCTCAATCAGCCCCTGTTTTGTTCAGTTACAAAATAACCAGCCCTAGCAAGTCCCAAACCTAGGACCCTGTGCATTAGGTTCAGAGCAATGTACCACTATGCCATATGAGCTGTAGGAGTTTGTGATGCTTTTTCAAGATATCATGCATTACAGCCATTTAGCAGTAGGGAAAAAAAGATATTACTGCCAACTCTTTTATTTATTTATTTTATTTATTTTACATTTGTTGACTGGGCTAGTCTAGCTGGATATATTTCCATTTTCAGTAGAGGCCCGGGGAGAAAAGCTCCACATAGAACATAACAATGAGACATATTAATTATAAGCACAAAGGAAAAATAAGACAACATTAGTAATAAAACATATTAAATTGGTAATACAAACTTTGAGATAAAACTTAAATTAACAAAAATAAGGCACATTATATTAGAAGTCCTAACTAGAGATAGGACAGTATACAGGCATTTTACTAATTTCAAACAGGCTATGCCATAAGGCTACTACTATAATAAGAAAAAAATATGCAAGAGGGTGGAGAAAAAGGTGGAAAAAAAAGTAACAAAGAAGAGAGGGAAGAGACAGAAGTCAATAAATGAGAGAAAAGAATGACAAGCAAGAGGATATAGGAGAGGATTAGAGAAATGGGTCAGAGCAAAGAGTGACTTCAAGGGAATGGAAGAGGAAAAGGAAGGTAGTAGGCACAAGGTAGGGTTAAAAGTCAGAAGGGGGGCAAGAAAAGTTAGTCAGGTGTACTACATGAGCAAAGCCAGTGATTTTGGAAGTAAAGTTTGATTTGTTGTTTGAAGATGGGTAGGGATGTGATTTGAGTTATATCCCTAGGTAGTAAATTCCATATTCGGCCTACGGTATTAGTGAATAAAGAGTCACCAGCTAGGTTGTGAGCTTTTATGGGTTTGGTCAAGAGTTTAGAAGAGGAACGAAGGGAGGTAAGATTGTTATAAGGGGGTAAAAGGTGTGATAGAATAGGGGTGTTATCAGGTTGGTACAAAATTTTGTGGGCAATAATAAGTTGTGTGAGTGTAAGACAGTTTTGTAATTCTAGCCAGCCCAGATGTTTCAAATTAAGGCAGTGATGGGTTCTGAAGGGGTTGCCAGTGGCGGGCAATGTTATTATAACAAGTTGCTAGTTTGTTTAGGTTAGATTTCTTGAGGTTAGTGAAGATAGGAGAGGCATAGAAGAGAGTGGATATAAGATGGGAGTGGGCAATAGTAGCTCTAGCAGAAGGGGTGAGAAATGGTTTGATCCGGTATAAGGATCCCATCTTTCTGTTTACAGATTTGATGGTGTTGTTGATGTGTTGATCGAAAGAGAGATTGTTATTAATGGTTATGCCTAGCAGTTTAGTTGTAGAGTCTGGAGAGATAACAGTATTGTTGTTAGACAGGATGGTGAAATGTAATGGAGAGGTACGAGTGGTGGGGGTAAAGAGGAGAAGTTTTGTTTTTTTAGCATTCAGGAGGAGGTATCGTCTAGTAAACCATGTTTCAACTGTGTTGAAGATATTTTGGGTTAGTATAATAAGGTCAGAAGTGGAGGTTGCTGAACAAATAATTGTGGAGTCGTCAGCATATTGAATGCAGGTGGCTTGAGGGATAACTGAGTGGAGATCGTTGATGAAGAGGGAAAAGAGAAGTGGGCCAAGAATAGAGCCCTGAGGGACTCCAATAGAAATGGGCAGTAAGGAGGAGATGTGGTTGTCCCAAAAAACGGCTTGTTGTCTGTTGCTAAGATATGAACTAAACCATTTTATGGTAAGTTTATCAAATGAGAGGGAATCCAGAATGTTAATTAATGAAGAGTGGTTAACCATGTCAAAAGCTTTTGAAAGGTCAATGAATAGTGCGGAAGAGAAAAGGTTATTATTGCGATTGCTGTTGATAGTATCAACAAAGTAAAGGAGGGCAGTGGTGGTGCTATGGTGGGGTCTAAAGCCATGTTGACAGTTAGCAATAATATTGTGTAGGGGGAGATATTGTACAAGTTGTCGATGAATACATTTCTCCATAATCTTTGCTAAGGGTGAGAGAAGTGCAATTGGTCTAAAGTTAGAATAGTCGATAGAGTTGCCGCCTTTATGTAGTGGGATAATATGAGAGACTTTCCAGATGTCAGGGATGGTTCCTTCTTGGATGGATCTATTTATGAGTATAGTTATTGGGTAGGCAATTTCTTTGGCTGCCTTTTGCAGAAAAAGGGAGGGAAGCTTGTCAGCAGAGGGGGTACAGGGTTTCAGTTTGAGGATGAGTCTGTAGATGAAAGAGGTAGAGACAGGTTGTAGAGAGAAGATGTAAGAAGAGTTTGCTAGATTGTTTGGAGGGTAGAAGTTATGAGTGTTCAGTTGACTAGCAAGAGATTGAATGGTTTCAGTAAAGAAGGAATTAAAAGCATTGGCAGTTTGGTCAGGGGTATCAGGGTCAGCATTAAGTGGGGAGGGAGTTTTGGCTGTGCCTGGAGATAGGAGTCTATTGACTGAAGACCAGAATTGTTTTGGTTTATTAAAATGGGTTTCTTGTAGCTCACAGTAAAACTTTCTTTTGTCGTTTATTATTGCTTTTTTGATAAGGTTTCTAAGTTGACGGAAAAGAAGGAAATCTGAGTTGATTCTATGGCACCTCCATTTGGCCCAAACCTTGTTTTTAGAGAGGATTAGTTTCTTAGTTTCATTTGAGAGCCATGGGGCTGTTTTTGACTTCATTCTAATGGTACGCTCAAGAGCATGTTTATTCAGAATGGAAAGAAATGTAGAATTGAAGAATGATACTGCTTCGTTAAGTGGAAGTATTTTTAAGGGGTTCCAGTTACAAGCTCTGAGTTCATTTTGAAATAGGTCAGTTTTGAAGTGTTTGGTTGATCGTATATTTCTTATATTAGGGAGGTGTGGATAGTCATTCTTCTCTCTTGTGATAAAGGTTAAGCAATGATCACTGAGGTCATCAGGCATAGTACCTACGTTGTATGTGATGTTAACTTTGTTTATGAGTATCTAGTCTAAAATGGTTTGTTTTTTACTTAGTTTGTTGTGCCTAGTAGTAGAGGTAATTGTTTGGGTGAAACCATTTAGGTTGATATGAGAGGTAGGATTGTCAGTTTTGATGGTATTCCAGTCTATATTAAAGTCACCTAGAATTATAATTTCCTGGGGGTAGTTGATGGAAACCCAACTAAGAAAGTCTTCTAAGATAGGTATATTGTTGCCAGGAGGTATATACATACAGATGATGTATAGGGCTTTCTTTGCATTTAGTTGGAGTTTAGTGATGATGGCTTCCACTTTACTGTCCTGGGTTGGACAGGCTGACAGGGTAGAGATGTTGAAGTGATTTTTAAACAGAATTGCTACTCCACCACCCTTTCGTTTAGTACGGTCAAGCCTTAGTATATTATAACCTAGGGGTATAATTTCAGTGTCTTTGGTGGCTGGTTTAAGCCAGGTTTTGGAGAGACAGAGAATGTCAAAACCATGAGTATCTAGGAGGGCATGTAGGTAGGGTACTTTATTGTTTACACTGTGTATGTTAAGATGCCCTAAGAGAAGGGTGTTATTGGAGTTTGGTTTGGATGTTTGAGGAGTAGGATTCATGGGGCCAGGGTTGGGGTGAACATCACCGTCTTTTAAGGTAGGGTCATCAGGTGGAGGTGTAAGATTGCTCTTTAGAAGGATTAGAGGTTTTACTTTTTTATAAGAGGATAGGGTGTAGGTGAGGTGAGAGTGCCTATGGAATTTGGCTAGGTTGTAGTTAAAGGTGGAATTGACATTTAGGAATGAAGTGAGAGGAGTATGGAAGGTAGAAGTAAGTTTATGATTATTGATGGGCTGAATGTTGAGTGGGTATTCTAAGAAGGAAAGGAGATAAGTAGAGAAGAGAGTAGTTAAAAGTAGCAATGAGAGTATAAGCTGTGTGGATAAGTTAAGGGCCATGTTTATGAGTGAGTAAGGTAGAAGGGATTATAAAGTAGAGGTATGTGGCAAGGGTTAGCAAGGTGGTAGAAAGTGTTTATGTTAGAAGGAAAGAATAATATAGAAGTAAGACTAGTGATAAGGATATTAATGTATATGTTAGATAGAGGGACAGGTTAAGTGTGTGGAATGAAATGTAAATAAGAGATAATAGAGGAAGAGGAGAGAAGCAGGTCTTAAGATAGGAAGGTAGTTAGATAAAGGTGGAAAGTTGGAGGAGGTTGAGGGGTGTGATGAGGGGAGGGGTTCCAATTTCGTGGGAAGGAGGAGGATAGGGTTGTGAGGTAGTGGGTGTGACTAGAGAACTATAAGGCTAGGACCCCTGGGGTGGGTGGGAATTGGGGGTAGGGAGGGGAGCGGAGTGAGCCCGCAGGGCGAACGGAGCGGGACACACAGAGTAGACCAGAGGAGAAGGGAAAAAGTATCAGAGAAAGCTAGGTGAGTCAAGGCAAGAGAAGGTAGCCTAGGAGGAGATGATATGACAGAGTATTAGAAGGAGGAAAGGGATAGGGGTAGGAACGGTGAGAAATAGAAGCATAAGGTAGAAATGAATACTAGTATACCAAGTAAAGATGAGGAAAGGGTGACATCTAGTGGGCAACAGCGGAGGTGCAATAAGCAAACAAAGGAGCTTCCAAGCGAAGAGCTAGTCTAATGGGAGAGAGAGAATAAGCTAGGTAACAATCCAAGGAGAGTGGGAGGAGGTGATGAAGGAATGAGGGGAAAGGGTAGCTGCTGGCTGCTTAGCTAGTGGCAATCAGAAAGCTTAGCAGGAACAGTTGGTTAAAACTTAATACAGCATGACGTAGGTAGACATACTTTCTTGTTATCTTGAGGTAGTGGGTGGCAGGAAAAGACAATGTCCAGAGCGAGTCCAAGGGTAGTATGCAGAGAGCACCCTAGTAGAGATAATAGAGGGATACAACCCAGGCAAAAACACAGGGTCAATCAGGGGATAGCTGGTACAGGAGGGAAAGTGGACAAAAAAATATAATGTTAAAAGAAAATATTAACATACAGAGATGCAATACTGAGTTAAAATGCAGAAAAATGCAGGTTATGCAACTGGTAAGCAGAGCAATTTAACATATAAGGAATTTAACACATAAGGATATGCATACAAATGGTGAACAGAGCACTTTAACTACATGTATGTATAGCTAATAGTATAGAGACTAGCGTTGGAGCAATCCCCACTCAAATCAATATAAAACAACTAAACGCATTTGCGTTTACATGAACAACACATATACACAAGCAGAAGCACCATACAGTCCCTCTAGGAAGTGTGCATAGTAATCATAGTAAATAGTAAAAAAGCGAATCATATAGCTAAACGCATTCGCATTTACAGGAACAGCATGTGTGTAAAGCAATAATACAAAGACTAGCATAGGAGCAGTCCCACTTCAAAGGCAATACCCAATAGCTAAACGCATTCACGTTTACATGAACAACAAACATACACAGGCTGGAACATCAAAGCATACGAAACCAGCAATACCTAATAGCTAAAACGCATTCGCGTTTACATGACCAGCAAACATACACAGGCTGGAACATCAAAGCATACGAAACCAGCAATACCTAATAGCTAAAACGCATTCACGTTTACATGAAAAGCATAACTACACAAGCTAAAACATCAAAACCAAACAGTATTGGAGCAGTCCCACTTATAGAGCAATCCCTAATAGCTAAACGCATACGCGTTTACATGAGCAGCATATATACGCAAGCTAAACTATCGAAACCAAATAGTATAGGAGCAGTCTCACTACAAAAGCAATACCTAATAGCTAAACGCATTCACGTTTACATGAGCAGCATATATACACAAGCTAATATATCACAATCAAACAGTTCCCCTAATATTGAGTGTAATAAACAAATAACAGGTTACTGCAGAGTTGTGGCGCACAGTCAAGCACGTGTTTACATGAATAGCAGTTATACACAAGCTAAAATATCGAAAACAGTACAGTTCCTCTAAACTTGAGTGCAATAAACAAAAAAGAACTTACTGCAGAGTTTTAGCACACAGCCAAGCAGACACAGCAGCAGCGAGGTGGGCAGATTTAAAGATGGCGCCCTTAGGGAAAGGGACGGACTTTAACAACTTTCAGAGGAAGTCCCTAGGGAGGGGGAGGGGGAGATAGCAGGGAGCCAGGTAAAGACCGGAAGGGGAGGGTATAAGCGACTAGGGGAGGGGAGTGCAGAGACCTGACAGAAAATGGATAGAATAGTATAGGTTACAGTAGGGAAAACAATAAAGTGAGAGAAGGGGGATAAGAGGATGAGTAAGTTAGGAAGTGGAACAGAGAGGATAACCAAGAGCAATAAAGCATACAGGTGGTGGGACCTAGTAAACACAGTATTTTATGAGAATGGTTATAATATGTATGCAGACCTGGGCTCAGAGGAGACTGGGAAAGTAAACATGAAAGCCCCAATAAGATAGGCTAGAGAGGGCACTGAGTAGACCAGAGGAGAAGGGAAAAATAGTATCAGAGAAAGCTAGGGGAGTCAAGGCAAGAGAAGGTAGGCTAGGAGGAGAGGATATGACAGAGTATTAGAAGGAGGAAAGGGATAGGGGTAGGAACGGTGAGAAATAGAAGCATAAGGTAGAAATGAATACTAGTATACCAAGTAAAGATGAGGAAAGGGTGACATCTAGTGGGCAACAGCGGAGGTGCAATAAGCAAACAAAGGAGCTTCCAAGCGAAGAGCTAGTCTAATGGGAGAGAGAGGATAAGCTAGGTAACAATCCAAGGAGAGTGGGAGGAGGTAATGAAGGAATGAGGGGAAAGGGTAGCTGCTGGCTGCTTAGCTAGTGGCAATCAGAAAGCTTAGCAGGAACAGTTGGTTAAAACTTAATACAGCATGACGTAGGTAGACATACTTTCTTGTTATCTTGAGGTAGTGGGTGGCAGGAGAAGACAATGTCCAGAGCGAGTCCAAGGGTAGTATGCAGAGAGCACCCTAGTAGAGATAATAGAGGGATACAACCCAGGCAAAAACACAGGGTCAATCAGGGGATAGTGCAGAGTTTTAGTGCACAGCCAAGCACACACAGCAGCAGCGAGGTGGGCAGATTTAAAGATCTCTTGAATCTAGGACCCTCTATACTAGAGTCAGAGCAACACACCACTACGCCAAGTCAGCTCAGGGAAATTATTGATGCACATACCACTCAACTGGATAAACACTGACAAAATGGGGGACAGAGGCCCAGCAATAGGCACATATTTTATATAGTGCAGTTATACATATAAGAAAGTTGCTAGAGTAACATGATTTGTTTTAACATACATTTGCTGAAGGATGCGAAGTCTATAACTCAAACCTCTGTCATTATTTAGTGCCATCAGACCTCAGATTATGCCAGTTATTTGCCAGTAAACAACAAATATTTTGAGGACCAGACCAAAAATATGAGCACAAACTCCGGATATTCTGTGAAAATATGCACAGTTTTTGGTATGCTGATACATTTATAAAGTTATCAGGCAGTACAGGGATATACCTTTGGGCAAAAAACATCACTGCCAAATTATGAACACAGAACCATTTGAACTGCAGTCAGGGTAACATACCAGTAGGCCAACTGACCTCTTGAGTACAGCAACTGAATTATATGAACACATCCAGATAGCCAATCACACAGTACTCTGACATATAGTGGCCAAATTCACTGTGTACTTGGGCCTCTGACACAGACACAGAACCAGCATGCAGACCAATAAATGCTGCAAAGTGTCACATGTGACTGTACAGATTTCCACAGAATGTCAAGGGTCATGGCTCATATTTATGGCCTGTTCCTCATAACATTTGTGGTATTCTGTAAATCACTGGGATAACACATTTGAGTATCAGACATCAAATCCCTCAGAAACTGAATGTCAAAACAAACCCTGTTACTCTAGCAATTCTCTAAGGTTATAAAACCAATATTTAAAATCTCTCCCTATTTGTGACCATTTGTCCACACATTTTGTCATGCTGTGTCCACATTTCCTGAGCTATGATGTTGAGAGGTATGCAGACATAGCATGAAAAACTGTGGACACAACACATCAATCCAACAGTGGGCAGTATTTTCACCTACTCTCTGTGATGCTGTAGCTCCAACACCTCCATAAATCCTCCTCCCAGGCCAGGAAAAGGGACAAAGCCCACATGAAGGCCTTAATTAGGGAGCAACAGATTGGTACACAGGCCACCACCTCTTCATGAGCATTACCTACAAAAGGCAAACTGATGCCTATGCCAAACAGGTCTGATACTTTCATCAAGAAGACAGACTGTGACTATTCACAACACCTTGTGTGGAGTTATTCTGAAAAAGGGGTACAGGACTATACCAGGTATGTCAAACAATTAAGTTTGTAAAATGGAATGCAGATGGGGGATGCAGTCATGGTAAATAGGAATTTAAACAGTAGCTCACAACAACACTTCTGGGCCTGTCATGCTGCATGTTAGTCTGATGTCCAGCACCTACAACCATCCCTGATGGCTATGTCTGCAGCATACCTCTGGACTGTACAGTGTTTTGCAGAATGTCCTGATATTTGCCTCACAATTTTGACCATGTTTTCAGCAATGTTTGTTTTTCTGGTAAAATAGTGGTAAATCATGAAGTACTGCAGTCAGAAAATAATGACATCTGGTACTGCAGATGTCAGACACTTGTGAGTAGGTCATCCTACATCACCTATGCACTAGTCCCTGTTATTGTGTACCTCAGATGTTCCTGGAATGTCCACGTGCACCTGTAGTACTACCTATTTGCAAGATGTAGGCTGAATGACCTGGTACTGTAACGTTACCCATAGAGGGCACCCAGCAGTCAATGGCAGTGATGTGTGTGGACACATAACAACACAGTCTGTCACAGCAGTCAGGCCATTTCTGGTAGTCCTGCTAGCATCTCAGGTTACTAGGCTATGAGTCACGAGCAGCCATATGCCTAGGCCACAAGTTAGCCCATGTGTATGCAAGGCAGCAGCTGATGTCCACATCCAACAGGGACAAGGGTGTATGTGCTGTTAACCATCCATTTCACCAGGTCACACCTGCAGATGTGTTGCTAGCTACCCTGCCTGATGTGGACATGGTGCCCATTCTACTGCAGGGTGATTGTGTGTGACACACATGTGAGCTGCCAACAGTCCAGGTCACTTACCAGGTTGAGTGTGTGTGTGTGTGTGTGTGTGTGTGTGTGTGTGTGTGTGTGTGTGTGTGTGTGTGTGTGTGTGTGTGTGTGTGTGTGTGTGTGTGTGTGTGCGTGTGGAGCATAATCTGCATTCTTGCACCCAGCAGTCCCTGCAATGTGGAGACTGTGATTTCCTCACACTCCACAGTGAGGTCACTCCTGAGAAGTATGTATGATACTGGGTAGAGGGTTGGCCTTATAGCCTATAGGTGTGCAGTAAATGTTTGATGGCCTGGTATTCCCTGGTGGGAAACCTCCATGATGTCCCCAGCTGCTGCATGTGCTGAGTGATGTGAATGATGAATGGTGGATTATGCACATTAATGGTCCTCAGTGGGGGGAACATGACACATTAGGATAAAGGGGGGCAACGCATGCTGCAATGCTGGTATGTTCACAATACTCACACACATACTGTAGTGATAGATGGCAGGGGTATAATGTGGGTGTTAGTGGTGGAGAGTGCTAGCAAATGTGAATGTGTATGGTCTGTACATGATAGTAGCCAATGTAAGTGATCTTGTGATGTGTTCCCCTGTTCATGTCTTCCAGGTGGGGTGTATCATAGATGTCACCCACCATACATATAGTCCAAGACTATGGCAATCTTGGATTTGTTGAGACTACATCACAGGGTACTGTTTGGGAGAATCCGGCAGCACATGCAACAATGAACTGCCCTGTGGGCAGAACTGGTGGGGACTGTCAACAATATTGGACACCATGGCAGGGGCTATGAACAGGTCCGACACTATGCCACAGACTTAATACACAATGCATGGCAAAGATCTGCAGCTGTACCCAGGGACCATGCTGGCACTGGTGGAGGCCCTGCTACAGAAGCACCACTAACACCAACAGAGGAGTTCCTTGCCAAACTAGGTGGAGTCACCACCTCTCAGGCACACATCCCCACATTTGTCATGGAGGTCGGTGGCACAGAGTCAACAGCTGAGGAGCGTACATATAAGGACCCAGTGGTCATCACGTCAGTAGTGTAACATTCATAGTGGCAGCCTTTGCATACCTGGGCACATATGTCAGGTCAAACTGCATTTATGGGTGAAGTTTTGTAATGCACACAAGTGCACACCTATTGTTAATGTCAGTTATTTGGGTAGTATCACAGCTTGTACTGTACATATTCATAAATGCACATATTATCCTGTATCAATGCCATATGTGTGTGTGTTGAGGGACATGGCTGACATTTGTGGGAGTTAACATAGAATTTACAGATTCAGCAGATGTCTGCATAGGTGCATAGCAGACCGGCCATGCTGTAAATGTATTGTTTTACTGACTGAGGACTATTCAGAGGAAATGTCCACTTTTGGCTGGATGCAGCCCCTCCACCTATGTGGTGAACCACATACAAGCAATTCCTGATGACTGCCAGTACTTGGTGCCTGAATGCAACTATGTTGCCATCCTGGGTACCCAGGCCTGTCATTGCAGTCTGTGTGTTTATGGGGTTGGCGCTGATGTGGGACATAGTGGGACATGTACTTGCTGTATGGCATGCTGACACTATTGTCTGCATGCAGCTTGAGGCTGGAACCTTAAAAGCATTCCATGTCCGCTGTATGGTTCATCACAGTGTGTTAACAGCAGTTTGTGGTTTAGTGACACAGTGCAAAATACTTACAGTTCACACAGCCTTAGGTTGTACCTACATATGTGGGTCGAGTCAATTAGCATTCATTCCTATATACTTGTGGGTTATTGGGGGCACCAGGTAGTCATAGAACCTTCAAATGTATACATATTGCACACACATAAGTAACAATTAATGTCTTTGTAACATTATCAGATGTGGAGTGAGGGACATGACCTGTAGTAACATGACAGTTGGCAAGACATACCATGGCCACGGCAAGTGCAACACACAGGACTTCCTCTGGTTTGCTACTATGACATCTTCTTTCTGTGACACTGCCTTAGCTTACACTATTTGTCATAGCATTGAGGTGTTTCTTCTGTGCAATAACTGCTCTATGCAATCAGTACAGGACTGTATGACATTTTCTGTTGTCCTAGACTCTTGGGACATCTTTACTATCTTAGTCGTTGTCACAGGTCACACCTTGCCAAACATGGACTGGAACCTCCAGGGTGGTATAGATGGTGCCCATACATGTGACTTCTGTATATGTCTGCAGATTGTCCTGATGTTTGACACATACTTTCTTTCCATCTGTTATAAAATGTGGTTTCCTGTTGAACTGTGGGAAAATCATGACAGACTAACATTGCAGATTGATGACAGCTATTGTCATTTAATGACACATACACTTTGGAAAGTGCATTCACATGCACAATCTGTTCTGGTGTCTACTTTCCATGTATGTCACAGCAATATGTGAAGGCTTTGTTCAATGTTTGGTGTTTGCCCCATTTTTTTCATATGGATCTAACCAGATGTCTTTCTGTGTGGAGTTGAGAGGTATGCTGATGGCCATAACACAGGTAAACTGCTGCAAGGGCATGTACGTACATACATACATACACACACACACACACACACACACACACACACACACACACACACACACACACACACAAACACACACACACTCATGACCTGCCCTTGCTGATAGCAGAAGCTGAACCTGCCTAGTTGTACAAACAGTACTGCTGTATCCATTGCACAAACACCACAGAGCTACTATAGTGTTGCAGTGTCTGCCACGACTATGGAAATTGCAGGGGCAGGATTGCCAATGGTGGGTTCATAGGCCTTTAACATGGTATAGCCATCTGAAACACAGACACACAGCTGCATGAGGACATGCATTGAATCACACATGCACACAGAATTGACACTTTTCCTATTATATGATGTACCTCTCTAGTTATGTACAATACAGACTGATATGGCTATTACATGCACCAGAGTGCCTTTGTGTTAGAAAATGTGTGACTGTGCTTGTAATGCAGATGCCATTAACTAGCTCTTTAAAGAAATGCCATGGGGAGGGGATCAACAGGCCTTAAAACGGTATAACTAACACACACACACACACACACACACACACACACACACACACACACACACACACACGCACACACGCACACACGCACACACACACACACACACACACACACACACACACACACACACACACACACACACACACACACACACACACACAACAGCCACAGGGGAAATGCTTCATGCTTCAGGTTTTGGCTGAGTCAGGTGCATAATGGTGCTGCCAGTTCATGCCTGAGTTCATGAAGGTTGCAGCCTGGGATGTATTCATATCCAATGGAGGCTGTCTTTTTGGCTTTGAGAGGGCAGTGATGCCCTGTTCCCTAGTGATAAGGGTTAGGTAGTCAGGTACTGGAGATGTCCTGCTTTACTGATGGGGGGCAGAGGGGAGACATTTCCACTTTATCTGTCAGCCAGTAGATTGGCTATATCTGCAGCATTTCTGTATGTGGTGTCCCAGACTGCCAGTACTGCACAGATCTGGGAGCTTCCTTTGGAAATGCAGACATATGTGAGGAAGGCCTTATGACTGCCTGTTTTAGATGTGGGCAATTTGGACTTGGAGTTGCCTTTACAGGATTTCACTGATGTTCTTATTTGTTTGTTCAGGCTAAGGAGAGATTACTTGCAATTGTGCACCTGCTCCTTCTCGCTCCTGGACTGCAATGTTATCCTTTTGTTATGTAGTTCCATTATTGCAGATGTTTCCAGACAGGTTTACTCTCCCTTGCAGATGATGATGTTGATTCCATGCAACTATATATATATGTATATGTATATATATATATATATATATATATATATATATATATATATATATATATATATATACATGCTAGTATAGTACCTTTGTGCACATTTGAACATTGGTACCTGTTCCTCCAGTGGGGTAGGGGGCTGTTCAGATATTTATGCCATTCCTCTGGTGGTTGTGATCAGCTTGGGAGACATTTTTATTTTACCATGGCTGGCGGGGGGGTCAGGAGGGATGGTGATATTGAACGTGCCCCCTTTTTTGTGGGATTTTGCCAGGGAGGATGATACCATAGGGGTGCTGCAGTGGTTAATCATGTTAGTTACTGCTAAGTCCAACATTTATTTATTTATTTATTTATTTATTTATTTATTTATTTATTTATTTATTTTATTTTATTTATCATTTGTTGACCGGGAACGTCTGACTAGGTTCCTCAGAGCCTGTTTTCAGCAGAGGCCCGGGGAGAAATGCTCCAGATGCATGTCTTTGGAACATATGTATCACATCTTGTGGGGGTATCAAGTAGCTATCCTAAGGATTTAACATAGATGAGATGGTGAATCTCTGCATTTCTGTTCTGTAATGGTTGGTTTTCCAATCAATAGTTGTGTAATTAAAGTCAGCCAGGATCATGGTAAAGAGTTGAATCTTGATAGATTTGTAGAGGAACAGATATGTGGGGTGGGTATCCTGAGTCAGATATGTTGACCTGTAGCTACCTATAATTTGCATAAGGGTCTTGTTAACGGTTAACTGCACTTGGAGTGTTTCATGTGTGTCAGACTGTTTGACCAGCCTGGAGGTGTGAGTCTGTCTAGTATATATTTATACTTCATCTCCTTTGGCTTTGCTGCCAACATTTTTGGGTCTGACTATGTGATAGGATGAGTTACCAGGTAAGGATAGGTTGCTCTCCACAGCTGTGGCCTAGGTTTCTGTGAGTGCCTAAATGTCACCATTCTCCAGGGTTATGACTGCTTGCAATGAGTGCATTTTTCTGTTTAGACTCCTAACATTTAGCGGCATGGCCTTTAATTTTCATTTTGTTGAGGGTTTTATGTTGGAAGCATGGACCCCATGACTTTCCCTAAAAAGGCACTATGGGGGAGGCAAGACCCTTTGTCAGAGGCCTGCAGGCCAAATGAGACAGATGCAAGCCATCTCTAGCAAAGCAGGGTGGCCTGTCGATCATATGTTCCTAGGCTGCCAGACAGTGGATCCCCCTGGGATGACACCAGTAAGTAAGCCAATTCTTACTGACAATCATTTTCGGTTTGTAGTGCACCATCATTCTGGGTGACAGTAGAATGTTGCTTAAACCTAGGGACATACCGGCATCGGACACACATTCAACAAGCTGAATCATGTTCATCTTCCTATAGTCCAGGGAGGTACATCTGATGTCGCTCACACCACCATGGACTTAGACAGAGTCATAACAGTACCTGTTGTGGAGTGACTTGAGTTCATGTGTGATATGGTGGATTCTGGCACCTGACAAACAAGTAAGCATGACTTTTTCCTTATCCAGCCTGGTGAGAGGCACATCTGTGTGTCTCACAATGGAGTCTCCTATGAGTAATATGTTGAGTTTATATACTATACCTAGTATATAAACCTACTGTCTGTTACAGTAAAAACATTTATACCCTGAATGAATCTCTTTCCGGTCAGCCCTTAGTGGTTGCGAGACACTGGGTGTGTGGATTATGCATGGTCTATGGTGTGGAGGTTTGTGGAGTTCTCATGTGTTTTTGCCTCTGAGGTGTCCTTTATTTGGATTTTTGTTTTGTTGAAGACTTCCTTGTATGTGGGTGTGTGTTGTGTAGTTGTGGGTGATGTTTCCTGACTCCATACACTGCAGATAACCTTTGTTACTGCACAATCTGTTCTGGTGTGCACATTCTCCATTTGTCTGGCCAGTGGTTACCCTTTCCCTTATGTGTGTCTCTTTGTACTTCTGTAGTCTAGTCGCAGGTTTTGTCCACAGTGGCTGCTGTTATGTATTTGTATTTCTAGTGTGAGCAGGGTAAACGCTGTAACATCACACACAGGGTTATGGACTTCACACCTCTGATTTTACCTATTTAGCAGGTTTTCCATCATTGTACAACTACATCTTCTGTGGTCCTCAGACAGTCTTTGTTACTATGTTATGAGGCTACATTTTGGCCTAGCTGTCAAACCATCACAGACTGACATCTGGACAGGCCATATATGACAGTCAGACACAGGCCCACACATGAGGACAGGATGTTAATAATGTTCAGCCAAACACAGACAGTTGGGAAACTGGTTTGGTATTTGCTTGCTTTTTCTTATGGGAATGACATCTGCTTCTCCACTGTCTGCCATTGATGTTTTGACATGAACCTTTCTTGTTTTGCAAATAGTTAGGTAGGCAAATGCAATGTTAGGACAAGCAGAACAGATATACAAGGCATACTTGTGGTCCTTCTGTGACAGCCCGTCATTCCAGGGGTATGGATGGTGGCCAGTGACTTGCTTTCAGTACTGACACAGTAAGGCGGCAGCCATTTATAACCTGGCAGTACACTGACTTTCCGGTACCTGCTGTCCTACTAGGCAGTGTGTAGGTTACTCCGTGCTGTATACTGTCCATATGTGTGGCTCCCTGTCTTGGACTTGTCCAGCTTTCCTGCAGTAATGGATATTGATTTCTGGACAGTGTGTACAATGCCTACCATAGGTGTAGCTGACATGCAAAATAGTTGGCACAGTAAGTCTTGGAACTTGGGCCCTGTCAATCACAGTACTATACCTAGGCCACTAAGCCACAACATCCAAGAGTAAGTGCTGCCCACATCCTCACAGTATTAATGTTGCATATACATTGCTCATTGACTCCTGCATATTGTGGACATGCAACAAGTTATCAAGTTGATTGGAACTGCCCTGGGAATGTGTTCTCTGCTGCTATTACCCAGCAAAAATAAATGTTACTGCATTTCTATGGGAACACGGGTGGGTTGGGTGGGGGACATACCTGTCAACTGTACACATTTGCACAGACTGTGCAGATGTTGGCTTTACATTTTGGTTCCATTTAGCATAGTGTTGTGCCTGTCTTGGAGAATACTGGCATATCACTAAAGACTGAAGGTTAGAATGTAATGGCAGACATTTGAGTTTCAGACTTCTTACCCTTCGGAGACTTAATGCAACTGCAAGACCTGCTGTGATATCACTGTGTAAGTCTGTAAGAGGGATATTTCATCATTGTCCCTATTTGTCGGCCTTTGCCAGACATTTCTTTATGGTTTTCTACAGCTGACTTGCTGGGAGAGGCTGAGGGGTGAGTATGGTACCCCAACACTGACATCCATGCATGCAACCTATGACCCCCAGTTTGTTAGTCCCACACATATACTGTAGTGAGATTTGTCACCTAGGTGACTACTGCATACTCTGGGGAAGCCAATATTAGGCAGACATTTCCTGTTGTCCCATATAGCTGTCAGTTGTCTGCTGCTATCATGGTAGCCTACCCTATTCCCTTGCATACATGCAGCGATACCATAGATATGTTACTACAACATACTACTCCATTCATTTATTGTTAAGAAGTGTGACTTACCTTGTGCCTGTGGCAGTTGTGAGGACAGTGCTTGAGGGCTGTCTCTGTCAGATGCAAGCAGTACACAGCCTATACATGGTAATGTACAGGTAGTATGATGTGTGTGGCATTCATTTTACTGGGTGTGCAAGTCAGAGAGAGGTGTCAGTCTCTGGATCCCTAGGGTGTCAGTGTATGTGCTATGCATTGCCTCTTTGCCAAGTTCAGGGCATACTGAGCATGCCTACATCTGCCTAGATGGGCAGGCTCAGGGGGCTTCTCTTCTGAGTGCCCCTGTTCCTGTGGAGACCATGGCAATGATGGGGGACTGTGTGCCCCTTCCCTGTGATGTTCCTGCTGCAGCTGTTTCCACAGGATCATATTGTGTAGCATGGCACATACTATGAACCTGTGTGCACATGTGGCTGGAGAGTACTGCAGGGCTCCAGCAGATTTGTGAAGGCAGTGGAACCATGACTTGAGCAGCCCAAACACATACTCTACAATGTTCTTAGTTTGTGCATCAGACTCATTATGGTATTCTTCAGTGAGTGTGTGTACATTTCTGATGGGTGTCATCATCCACAGTTTCAGTGCATAGCCAGCATCCCCCATGAGATGGCCATATGAGGTGCCCCCCCATCAAATGCCTGGTACAGCTGTGATGCATGCCAGATGTGGGAGTCATGATAACTGCCAGGGCTGTCAGCACACACATTCATGATAATTGCACATGACCTGGCAGTTGATGGATTACAGCCCTTGCAGTTGGCATACTATCTACCCTTTTCACTGGCTGGTGCTTTGATGTGGACATGAGTGCAGTCTATGGCACCCAGTACTTTTGGGTACCCTGTATCACTCTACTATCTTCAGCTCATGTAGCCCCTGAAAGGTTACCCTAGGTCTGAACACAATTCTCCTCCTCAATTTGGGCTGGTTGTCAGCATCATCCTCATCACTGCCCTCAGTCCGTAGCATGTAGAGCTGTAAAAAAGTGACAGCAGCCCCTATCATTTTGTCAGTTAAAATTCTCAAGTGTGTACTCCAATGTTTTAGAGTATGTGGGAATAACCAGACTGAAGGGTGTCTGTATACTTTATGCTGGTATGCTGCAGATACAGTCTGTGTGATTGGCTAATTATGAATACATTCCACCTGCCAGCTGCATTACTGAGAGGTTTGAATGGAACAGTGTGAGTGCCAGAGGGATTATTAATCATTTCTAGTTGACTGCCTTTTCTAAAGGTGTTTCTATTGTTTTTATTTCCTGTGTTTTTAAGCCCTGCACCATGCTGCACAAACACGCTGCTGAAATGTAAACACTTATCAGCAGATCTGCACCTCCCTTGTACACGAGCATGCTTAGCTTTCCTTAAGCCAGCTAAACAGCCTCAGACATACCCCCTTGCTTACCTGGTTTCAGAAATGCTAAGCACTCCTCAAATCTCCTTAGCTGGCTTGACTGCTGCTTAGAATTGTATTTCTTAGAATGCTCAAACTGGCTAAGCAGAGCTAAGCACTCCTAAGCATTCCTCAGTTTTCATTTAAAGGGAATTAATGAACTGGGCATTAATTACTCCTTACTGACATATTATTAAGTGTATATATTTTACTTTACATGATGTCCCCCTATGTGCTTTGATTACATTACTTTGGGGTGTGACTGTACTGTCTGGGACACTTGTGTTTACATGGGGGATTTCACATCACATATCCACTGACAGTGGAGGGTGGACCAACTACCCTGGTTAACAAATATCAATTACTATATCATTAAAAATAAAATATAATTTAACAATGCTTTTCCATGTAAAAACTGAATTGCCTGTCTGGGTATTTGAACCGTGCACTTACTGGATGCAAAGCTTAAACTCTAATCACTGAGCTAAATCCCCAGTGATGATTTCAGCTATACATTTCTATATAGCTCTTCATATTGTTTTAAACAGTGCTGAGCAGAGAGCCATGGCACGCAAACCCGCTTAGCTACACTTAAACTTTAACTGCAGTGGGAAAAAAAAATACAACCATTTTACATTTATACATATCACTATATCAAATATTAGCATGTCAGTTGCAGGCTAAATACTCTTCAAGAATATCCATGCTAATGCAAAACCTGTCATTCTATCAACTTTCTAAGTTTGTAAGGGCAATATTCAAAAACTTTGATTTAAAATATTTTGCAACACTTATTCTTGACAATGGCCATAGTTTTGGCCATTGGCATGTCTAATGAACATAATACATGCTTTACTTTAAGTTTTCATGGCCCTGTTTTATTTTTGCAATCATAAAACCAGTAAAATAACATTTGGCCCCTATGGCTGCCTACCACTGTGTTAGCTTCCACGGTGGTGCAGCGTTGTTTTCTACACCTCCAAATCAATTTAGGTACATCTACTGCCCACCACACCCACTCCATGCTATCCACATGGATACAACATGGCTCCAGCCATGTTGAAGGTGGATAGCATGGATCTTACACGTTATAGAGGATTTTTCCCTGTTAACAGTTTAATCTTTTAATAAAAAATATATATATGTTTTAAATAAGCTTCTTTGCATGAGTTTAAGTTCTACGTCACTTTGCGCAAAGTAGAATTTAAATTTGATTAATGAAAGCCAACTTTTAATGGCTTTCACCTTGCTCAACTTCCATGTTAGTTCATGTAAGGGGTAAATTTCCCCATACATGACACAGAGCTAAGACGGACTCACACCAGGTTGGTAAATTTCAATCTGGTGTTCTTACTAGGTGACAGTGGGCTGGGATGGTAGGTGTTCACTTCATTTGCATGACACCATGGATTTACGGCTCTTGTGCACACTTCAGCATGCATGCATGCTGTACAGTGCCTTGCTAAGAAAACTAAGCCCTGTTCCTAAATAGGGAATGGGGTTTAGTGTGGCAAAATGGTGTTATGAAGGTTAACACGGTGTTATTTTCCATGTTAGCCTTCATGAATACTGCCCATAATCTTAAGAGAAAGTCAAGCTGATGTTATTGTTTTGTATTGCATATAGATTAAGATATAATCATAAAAAAACAAAAGAAGAAAAATATTATACTTGTGTATGACCATTTCTGAGAAGTAAATGAGAATTTGTCAAAACAATGAAACACTCTTCCTAGCAATGGATGACATACGCCATATGCATTCTGATCTATGACTTCTTCATCTATTCTCAAGAATTTAATTTATTGATTTATTTTTATATTATTGTGGGATTCTTGTGTTTCTGGCACCCTTCCATGCTTTCTAGACTTGTTTTTTGGCATTTCCTACATTAACAGAGAACCCTGCTAAGTTAATGCTGATGGAGTGGGTAAGCTTTACATGAGGGCCACTGGATCCTTTCAAGGCGTTTCAAGTTTTTCTTTCTGTACATTTCAGGATGAGCTTGCTGTAACATTTTCAGCATTATAAAGTAATCATTATAGGAATTATGATTCTAGATCCCACAATGCACAATTGTTTCTGAAATTTACATTGAAATAGAATGTCAAAGCCTTAGCTCCATTATTTTATATTGCCCTTTCAATGTATATTAACTCATTACAGCCGAGTGCTCCTCCAGGCATCTTCTGCAGTTAACTCCTACTGCTCATCTAGGCATTGATTGCTCATATTTGCATTAATAATTCCAAAACCATGTTATTTACAAGGTACCAGGATATTTTGTCTTGAAGCATACGTGATGGCAATCACAACTGTATTGATATTTGACTTCTCCCAATGAGTATTTTCTAGAATTGTAAGGTGATAATTTCATTTTTTAAAGGCTTAAGCCATGCCCACTGGGAGTTAAAAGCACACACTCAAAAGAGCTGTACTGGAGGGAATGAGTTAACGGACTTGTAGTGAAATTGCAGTGTTTAATTTGCTCATTATTTTCTGGTACATTATACATAACATCTAATATCAGTTCTTGGCCAGTTAAATCTAATTCATCAAATTTTCTGACATAGCCTTACAACTTAGAACGTCAGTGTTAGCATATCTTACTGAAACAATGTTTAATCATAACTTTTTAGCAGTATTATTCAGTAGCAGTTTATAATTCTGAAACCCTTTAGTGTGGCTTCTGGAAATACAAGACTGAAAGTTTAAAAAATGTGGACTTGAATATATTAAGTCCAAGACCCCCTTTCAATCAGAGCATTCCATTTTCTCCAAGGTATAGTGATCTTGGCATTAGGGTATAAATGTTGCATGAGTGTGAAGAATGCAGCTTCCCGTGAGGGGGGTGCAGGGAGCAGGGGAAGGTTGTACACCTGTAGAAAACAACTTGAAAGAAGAACAGGAATTGATATTCACTGTTCCCTTGTGTTTTATTTTTTAATAATTATGGGATTAGCAGATAAAAACCTGAGAATTACAAAAGGAAGTTGCAATGTTCTCCAGTGTTATGCTGGAAAATCATTTGTGGAATAGGCTTTTTTCAATGAATAATGCAATTAGCAATTTATAAGTTGTATGAATAGAAAAATACAATACAAACATCGCTGAAACTGGATGACTTCATAAATCAAGGGCTCACAATTTAATGCATGTCGTTTAGAGATTATAATGACAATGTGAGCTTTGATTTCGGGAAAACTAAGATCGAGTAGCCAATGGAGATTTACAAGCAGGGTAGGGCACGATACTGTTGACAGCATTCCCCTTTCCTCTGACATTTTCCAGAATTGGGGCTGCACTGTTTGTCTGTAGCAATGTCTAGTCAGGCATTGTTAAGTTTATATTTTGGTAATTAAGCCACACATCTTTGTTGCTTGTACTATAGCCCATTTTAATAATGGAAAAGTAATGTAGCTTTTTCAAAGGTAAAAAGATGCCACTAACAGAACATCAGAATTTGGTTATATGTACATGTTCCATTGAGCAATGCAGCTTCTCAGCAGTTTATCTTCTTTAGCCAATTCTGTGTTGTAGTTTTGTAACTGCAGACTGGTTAATAATGCACATTAGTTACACTTTTATGAGTCTTTGGTAACAGCAATCTGAAATGGAATTGGTTGTTGGTTGGACACAGGTACTGGTTAATTCAAAGAGCAATGATTTAGGGCTAATAACCTGACATTTTAATGTTTAGTATGTACATTACTACATATCACATCGTAAACATATCCACCCTCTATGTTACAAATTCCACATCAGTGAAACATGATAATAATAGGTGAAAACATAAAAGTGTTATTACTTCTAATTTACAGCTGCCTTTAAATTACTACTAGAGGCAACCTTTGCTTAAGTGATTTAATCCTTACTCCTATGTACTTGCTGTTATATAAACATTTGGTTATCCATAGTTAAAAATCCCTGAACTGTATAAAATATTAAAAAATAAGAGCAGAAATGGAAAGTCCATAAATAAATTCAATTCCATATACAGAGAACAGCTTAGAATACCTGCATTATAGAACAACATCTGCAGTGACAGAGCAAGCAATAAGCTATTACATTACTTCTGAAACAGTATGCAAAACTGACAACAAAATATTTATTTTTTTACTTAATGGTATAGTACCTCTACAGTGTAAATCTGTTTTATGTCTACATTTTTCTCTGTGATAGACTCTCACTTGTGATGCAATCTCACTGAATAAATGAGCAGAGTATGTCCTTTCAATGTTAATAACCATATTTTGTTTCATAACCATCTGCTGAATAACAGCATCACTGGAGAATTAAACATATTGGAAAGGGACTTAATTAGTAAAACTAAAATGCCAGCAATGTGCCAAAACACTAGCAGGCAGTGTAATGCAATGTTAGAAAAGAACTGCTAATCAAAGCTAATTTCTTTCACCTCACTGTCTGGGACCATTTTTTCACTCTTCTGTGGAAGAACTCAGCAATTTTCATAATGAAAATATGTTCCATCTTAGCAATGTTGTAATTGCTGTAACAAATTATTCATTTGTGCAGCAGTTTAAAACAGGCTCAGTGTGATGTGTTTAAATAAGTGCTGTTTGTTTTCAACAGTATCCCTGTATTACAATGAAAATGTGAAAAGGGAATCATTTTATATCAGTTCTGTTTAATCTTTATGGTAACAGTTCTTACTGCTGTTTTCTGTAGATGTCATTAAATGTGTACCATTAGCTGGTTTTACATCACATATTACGAAGCAAAATTCAGTATTATAATAGCCTTCCTTCTCTAGAAGCCTCTGATGCATCTCTTTATCATATTTGCTCTTTCCTTGTTTGATGGATGTGCATGTTGATTGCATACAATTATAATGCATGGTGGTCAATAACAGGGAATTCTGCTGATGTGATAAATTATAATCCTTTTAAACAATGCTACTCTTAGATATTGTGTATTTTATACTGTCATTCCGAGATTAGAATTTGGGGCTGGAAATATGATAAACTTTTTCTAGCAGTAAAAATAAAACAAGCAAAAATGCAATAAAAGCAAATAAGTGATTATTGAGAATAAATGTTCATTCTTATTTCTCAGTTAGGCAGTTTAGTAAATTATATATTAAATTCAGTAGGACACATTCTAGTAACACAAATTTCACTGTGCTAATAGCATCTTATAAGATTCAGGTCAGCTAGATCTCATGGGCGAGTTATGTCATTTGCCTATGTAGCTGGTGACACGAATTTGAGTAGCAGCCCAGGTATCAGGTCATTATTGGGTGAGGGATTAGAGCTAGTTTCCAAAGAATTTCCTTGACCAAGGTTATCCATGACATGTACCAATGAATAAAAGACAGTTATGTTCCCGTAGTAACACACAGGTTTTGTGTACAAGATAGTTCTTGCTTCTGCCTTGTGAGGTGTGAATGATAATATGATTATGTGGACACTTCCAATGATCCTGGCTGAACTTGTGTGTATGTGCATCTATGTATGAAGTAAATATATATCACACAGAGACACACACATACGCACAGAAACACATATATATGTTCAGCCAGGGTTACTAGCAATGCAGATGTCGTCAAACTTTTGTGCTTTTCTCTACTAGTACCTAGAAATATGTTGTACACAAAATGCAGAAAACAACTGCGTGGTGTCTGGAACATAACTGACATTTATCATTGGTATGTGCCATATATATGTTTTTATATAAATATATATATATATATATATATAAATATATATATATATATATATATATATATATATATAAATATATATATATATATGTATATATATATATATATATATATATATATATATATATATATATATATATATATATATACACACACACACACACACACCCACACACACACACACACACACACACACACACATATAAAATGTATGTATGTGTGTGTATAGGATGTTTTCAGTTGCTTGGCCATGGTTTAATTTAAGAAACAATTATTGCTAATGTACCATAATTTTTTGTCAGAATCTGCCTATGTTAAACAAAGAGATCACATAATAGCGGTGCATTGTTTACACAGATTATGGAAATTTGGCCCAGACACCAGGGAAATTATTTTGCATTTCTTTCTGATAAACATCATGAAATCTTTAACAATCCCCTAAGCTACCACCTACTTAGTCAAACTGGGCTTTGGTTACAGCTCATGCTTGACACAGAATCTCAGGAGTGCAGCACTGCCCTGATGCTGCCCTGCAGTATCTGTTTATTGGAATATGATCAGTTCATTAATTATTTACATAAATACATTCAAATAATCCTCACATTTATATCAATGTCAAACAAATATATATGGAATGTTGAAAACTATTATGTCACCATTAACCAAAAGATCACCAAAAATAATTAAACCACTGCAATACATTTCATTATCAAAGTACTGTTCTCTGTCTGACTACAGTTGGCAGGAATACCCAAACGTAGTTAATGAGCATACATACTAAAATGTACACACAAGTATACATTTAGTGATCAATAAAGACAAAAAAATAATGCAAATTATACTTAATTATTCCACCAGTGAGTTTCTGTGTACATAAAACCCAAATCTAGTCCATGCAACAAAAGCATTCTTTCATAATTTCTGCTTTGGTTAATTATATATGATTTAGTCTACTTTGACTTGCCACAAAAGTCTACCAATTTTCCTTAGGTATCCATCACCACAATGTGTAGTCCTGCCAACAGTCTAAAGCTCAGAACACCATGTTGTTTCAAACTATCAAATAGTATCCTCTGATTTCTTGTATTCAAAGTAATATATAGTTCTCCTGTTATGAACTGTAGCATAACCACAATACTTTGTCAGAGCAGTATATTACACTAACCTTGCCACTGTAGCACAACCAAAATACTTTGTCATAGCAGTATATTACATTAACCTTGCCCCGTAACATAACTGCAGTACTTTATCATAGCAGTATATTACACTAACCTTGCCCCTGTAGCATAGCCACAATACTTTGTCATAGCAGTATAGTACACTAACCTTGCCCCTGTAGCATAACCACAATACTTTGTCATAACAGTATAGTACACTAACCTTGCCCCTGTAGCATAGCCACAATACTTTGTCATAGCAGTATAGTACACTAACCTTGCCCCTGTAGCATAACCGCAATACTTTGTCATAGCAGTATAGTACACTAACCTTGCCCCTGTAGTATAACTGCAATACTTTGTCATAGCAGTATCTTCTTCTTCTTTCGGCTTTTTCCAGTTAGGGGTCGCCACAGCGGATCACCGTCCGCTCATGATTGGCAGTGGAATTTTACAGTGTCGAGTTGCCAGCCCGGCGCCCAACCTTCCACAGAAGGCACACACATACACACACTCACACCTAGGGCCAATTTAGTGTGTCCAATCCACCTACAGCATGTCTTTGGGATGTGGGAGGAAACCAGAGCACCCGGAGGAAACCCACGCGACCACAGGGAGGACATGCAGACTCTGCACAGAAGGCACCCCAACCGAGGATCGAACGGGAGAACCTCTTGCTGTGAGGTGGCAACGCTAACCACTGCACCACTGTGGCCGCCCTACTTTGTCATAGCAGTATAGTGCACTAAAATATGTGCAACTAGTAGAGATTGTGCAGACAGTTTAGCACACTTCATCTTAGAGAAGCCAGAACCTAACTTAATCTAATAAATTGTAACTAGCAATGTAATTAAAAACAAAGTAGACATGGCATATAACTGTAATAATGCTTCAGGTCACAATAACGGATTGAAACTTGTCATGGGCCAAACCAGAAAATGGCATCTTGTATTTCAGGCAGAATAACCGACCAAAATGAAGGTCAAATAAAGAAATATTTACAAACCATTAAAATCAGTCAAACCCCAAATAATACACAAAACTCTTAAATGTGCAGCAATGTACAAAGCAGTCTATAAAGCTTCATGCCAAGTCCCTTTGAGAATAGCTGTATACAAACAAGTAATAAGATCATGTTAGCCTCCTAAAGAACCACGTCCAAAGTCATTATTCTCTTAATCCAAGTAATGGTGACATAATTTTTAATGGGAAAATGCACTAACTTTTGGCATAATTATGGTTATCCATCATTACACTTCCTTTTAGATTATAATGCCCTAACAACACAAAATACTGCTGTCCTCATAATTCCTACCTGTGATTACATACAAAGATCAGAGCAGGTATGGTTTGGCTACTTCACCTGAGATTTAGAGAATCTGCTGCATTTAAAGCCATCTGCTGCTAAAAGAACAAAAATAAGTATAATTCTGCATGTCTGATGATCAATTTTACAGTATTTCATAATAATCTTGTATTATTTGTTACATTTCCTGCACTTTAGTAGAGTTTTAAAGCTGAACTATTTCCACTGCTGTTGTAGCACTTAATTACTTAATTTCTGCTAGTTTTACAGTACTGTAGTATCCAGATTGTGTGGTTTCCCTGCACTTGAGCTCTAAAACTAGCATTTTAACATTAAGAGGGTTTTCTGACCGCATTCTTTTGGGAGAAGGGTGCTGCAGCAAACCTGTGTGAGATGGGGACTGCTGGCTGAAAGGTTTTTGTGTGTTTTCCTGATAGGTCTGTAGGCCCTGCTGTTGTAAAATTTGCTTTTATTGATTCTATATAAGTCCAGTGTTTGTGCAGGTTTGTGCTCAATTCCTCAGATCTGCTCTTAGTTTGGCTTCTTTGCCTGAGAGTTGCAGGGAATCTCCTGCATCTAAAGCCACCTGCTTCTAAAAGAATGAAAATAAGTATCAGCTGGTACTTCTGTTGATTATTTTTACTGCATTTCATAACAATTCTGTATTAATTGTTAAATTTCTTGTACTTTAGCAAAATTTCAAAGCTGAACTGTTTCCACTGCTGCTGTAATACTTCATTAGAGTGTGTCTGCTAGTTTTACATGACTGTAGTATTTAGATTGTGTGATTTTTCTACACTTGAGATCTAAAACCAGCATTGCTACATTAACAGGGTTTTCTTACTGCATTCTTGTGGCAGAAGTGCACTGTAGTAAACCTATCTGGGTTGCGGGCTGCTGGCTGAATGCTTATTGTATGTTTTCCTGATTGGCCTGTAGGTCTTACTGTTGTAAAGCTTGTTTTTTCTGATTCTATATAATCCCAGTGTTTGTGCTAAGCTGCTCTCCAAGCAATGGTGGGCAGTAGTGCCCTCTATAGACGTAAACACTTTCAAGTTAAAATTTCCATAGGTCCATAGGTTCATAGCTTACTAGGCTAGTGGCCTTAGAGCCATTACAGGCCTAGCCATGTTAATCCCAAGTATCCCCATTTGTTTTTTTTTTTGTTTGTTTGTTTTTTTTGGAGCAGTTTGCAGAATGAATTTATGAACAGAGCGGCCCTGTGATCAATACTGGATACCCCTGTCCATGAGGAACATGGGTGCCACCCCTAGGGCAAGTTTGTGGTCTCCTATCCAATTATCTAGGCTGCATTTGAATAGGGTCATTGAGGAGCTCTGTCTTACGTGAATAGGAAGTCTATTCCAGAAAAGCAGCAGGCTCTTGGAGACATATCTGTCTCTCCAGCATGTTCTATCAATGTTGCAGGCTAGTTTGAGATCCCTAGAGTGAGTGACTCTTGTGCCATTTGACTTGCGGATGTGCAGCATTTCCATTAGATCAGGGTTGGAAATTGCTCTATAGGCCAGGCACAAGTCACCTCTCACCAGCCTATAAGATGCAGAGTAAAGTGACAGGGCTTTCAGGCTGTCCACATAGATCATGGTTTGGACTCCTTCTATTTTCTTAATGAGAAACTTCTGAGGTTTCTCCAGCTACTGCAAGTGTCTGGTCAAGTACATGCAAAATTATGCATTTTACTCTATTAGTGGTCTGATGAGGGTCAAGTACAGTGGAGTTATAACATCCCTTTACTTGGATGCTATGCCCTTACTTATAAGGTGCACTATGTAGAAGGCTTTCCTTACCACTGTGAAAACTTGGTGGTCGAAGTTCAGATTGCTATCAACCTGTGTTCCCTAGTCTCACACCATTGGGTTGGAACTCAGGGGGATACTGTCAATATTGTAATTTGTAGGGAAGTCTGTTTTGCCAAAGGGAATAATAATGCATTTTTTTGCATTTAGTTTTAGACCATGGCTTTGCACCAGTCATTCATTTGTGTTTGTCCTTGTAATATGTTGGCATCATTGGGGGACTCAATGATTGCTCCCAGTTTGCAATCATCAGCAATCTCGGTGAGCCAGAGACTGGCCTCTTTGGCCTGGAAAATAGATTCCAAACAGTAAGAGGCCCAGCACAGACCCCTGTGGTACTCCACTGGTAATGGATCAACTGGTGGAGGTGGAGTCACCAATTTTGACAGTGTGTGTTCTGCCAGTGACACGTTTTGCTTCCCATCTAGTAATGTAAGGGTTAATCCCCATCTGGGAGAGTTTCTCAATGATGCCACAGTAGGGGATTGTGTCAAAATCCTTGGCATGGTCGAGATAGGCTGTGTGCACTATCTTACCTTTGTCCATGGCTTTGGTGACATTCTCAAAGAAGTCTACCAGGTTTAATAAGCACGATCTACCCATAATGAAGCCAAACTGAGTTGGGTGCAGTGTTTGGAGGTTGCCATGTCCTTGTTGATAATGTCCATGATAATTCCTTCCATGGCTTTGCAGATGAGGCTTGTTAGACTTATAGGTCTGTAGTTCTCAGGGTCAATTGATGCCCCCCCCCCCTTTCTGCAGAGAAATTACTGTTGCTGTTCTCCATTCTGCAGGAACATAGCCAGTTCTCAAGCTATGATTAAAGAGAATGCCATGTTGGTCTGCTAGGTCTTGTTTCAAATTGTTTAGTAAACAACCTGGGATATTATTTGGTCCCATTGAGGCCATGTTTTTGGCTTTGGCAAGCACAGAGATGACCTGTTCTCTAGAGATACTAGGCAGACGACTGGTGTCAGGTATGCTTTGGGATATGGTGTGTGGGGACAGGGGGTAACATTTGTACTGAATCTGTCAGCTAGCAGGTTGGTGATATCTTCCAGTGTAGTATGAGTGATCCCATCTATAACTAGTTTGTCAGATAAATGAGTATTCCCCTTTTAGACTTTGGATGTAGTTAAAGAATGTCTTATGATTATCCTCAGCTAAGGATGTGATTTTAGTTTCATGATTTCTGATTTTCTTGTTTAGGCTTAGGAGGGAACTTTTCCTCTGCAAAGTGATATCCCTCTTACTTTTGGACAACAGTTTCTTCCTCTTGTTGTATAATCTGTTTATACTTGAAGTCCACCACAGTGGCTTGTTTTTATGGGAAGTCCTGGTTTTGATCTGGTCAGGTACAGTAGAGGTTATGCATTTGCTTAAGTGTTTGTACAGGGCATTTGTATACACTTCTACATAATAATCATTGCTGTATGTGACTGAGGGTGGTATGAAGCTTTTTATACCATCCCTTAGTAGGCTGCAACCTTCCCCAGTCCCCCACTGCTATAGGACTATCTGAGATGTGCACATAGAGTATTGCCTTACTGGTAGCTGCAGTTCATACTGAGTATACCACCCATTCTTTGTCCACATGCTATCATTCATATCATTCAGTTTGGTTAAATCTAACCACTTTTCTACCAGGTTAAGCCCATAGTAAAAAAACTAAAACCACGGAAAGGC
The DNA here is from genome assembly GCF_019279795.1 of Protopterus annectens. Taxonomy (NCBI): domain Eukaryota; kingdom Metazoa; phylum Chordata; order Ceratodontiformes; family Protopteridae; genus Protopterus; species Protopterus annectens. The sequence continues at coordinate 577,014,941 of NC_056744.1, read as the reverse complement.
ACTTTTCTGCTATCTCTGTGGTCAACCTAGTGGACCTGCGCATCCTGAGGTAAAGTAACAACAATCTCATGTATACTGACAACCATTTAATCCTGAACAAGCAAACAAACTATGTGAGAGAGGTAGTTACACTATGAAACATTGGGATGGGATGGCACATCTCAGATAGTCCTATAGCAGTGGGGGACTGGGGAAGGTTGCAGCCTACTAAGGGATGGTATAAAAAGCTTCATACCACCTGGAGTTCATAAACTCAAATGCCATGGAACAACTAGTCACCATCCCCACAAGAGGAGAAAACATACTTGATCTCATCATCACGAACATGGGATCAAAATGTTCAACACCGGAAGTATACCCCTCACTGGTGAGATCAGATCATAAACTAATCTCGCTGGAGGTCCTCATCCCGCCCCCACCTGAAACAAAAAAGACCACAGTGAAAAACTTCTCAAAAGCCGATTTCACACTTCTAAAAACTAGTGTGGTCTCCTTTAAGGCCCCTGAGCCAGTGGTAAACATTACTCAAACCGCTGAATCACTTACAAATGCCTTCTACCAGCACCTACAGGACTGCATGGATCAGGCAATCCCAAACAAAACTAAGACTCTCTGTACCAAAGGCAAGCATCCAGTCTGGTGTACCCCAGCCATAAACAAGCTCTACAACAAAAGGAGGAAGCTACTACAAGATAGAGCAAAATCCTTGAAAGGTAAGACACCTTTGATCATTATAAGTCAAAAACTAAGAGCTCTCATAAAATCATCCAAGGCAAATTTTGAGAGAAAAATCACCAAGGACTCTAAAGACAATCATAAGGCCTTCTTTAGCTATGTTAGAAACCTAGGAGGAAACTCCCAGATATGCTCAGAATTAGTTCAAAATGATGTGAAAATTACTGAACCTACACACATTGCTAACATACTGGCTGACAGGTTCAGTGCAAACTTCTCCCAAAAGGAGTGATATCTATTCCAGATGATTGTAGCCCCCCAAACATCTCCAACGCCCAGGTGAGAACTGCCCTCACTAAGGCAAAAAACACAGCATCCATGGGACCGGATGGTGTCCCCGGCTGTGTGCTTCATGAACTCAACGAGGAATTAAACCCACAGTTAGGACAGCTGTTTAATCTTAGCCTCACCTCAGGATACGTACCCAAGGAGTGGCGCACGGCGACTGTGGTCCCACTTCATAAGGGCGGTGCCTCCACAGACCTTGGAAATTACCACCCCATTAGCTTGACAAGCCTTATCTGCAAAGCCATGGAGAGGATCATAATGGAACTCATAAATAAAGACATAGGGAACTTGCAGACTTTGGATCCAACCCAGTTTGGCTTTGTCAAAGGCAGATCCTGCCTCTTAAACTTGGTTGACTTTTTCGAGACAGTCACCAAGGCCATTGATGAGGGAAAGGCAGTCCATACAGCCTACCTCGACCTGGCAAAGGCCTTCGACACAATACCCCACTCAGGTATCATTGAAAAACTCATCAGCTTGAATGTAAACCCATACATCACAAGATGGGTTGCAAACTGGCTAAGTGACAGAACCCACAGGGTCAGAGTTGCTGGAGCCATGTCAGACTCAAAGCCTGTCACAAGTGGTGTCCCACAGGGCTCAGTCCTGGGTCCACTCTTGTTCAGCATCTACTTTTCTGAAGTACAAGCAAACACAGGAGGGTTATGGCTGACAAAGTTTGCAGATGACTGCAAACTGGGCGCCATGGTCGAAAACACATCTGACACAGATATCCTCCAGAAGGGCCTCACAGAAACGGATAACTGGTGCCAGAGCCATGGCCTGAAGTTAAACACCAAAAAATGCATAGTCATACCCTTTGGGAAAAACAAGGTTACCCCTAGCTACCATATAGGTGGCAATCCACTGAGCACAGAAAAAGTCATCAGGGATCTGGGGACCCAAGTTGACAGAAGCCTTTCGTTTGACACTCATGTTGCTAAAGTAGTTAGGAAAACCTTCTATATCACCCACCTGATCATGAAGGGATTCACATCTAGATCAAGGGAGGTCATCGTCCCCTGTACTCATCACTCATTAGACCTATGATTGAGTACAATGCCCGTTCGAATGTATCTGACCAGACACCTGCTGCAGCTTGAAAGGCCCCAAAAGTTCCTCACCAAAAGGATAAAGGGTCTCAAAAATATGTCTTATGCTGCCCGACTGAAAGAACTCCAGCTCTATTCAGTCTCATACCGCTTGCTCAGAGGTGACCTGTGCCTGACATATAAGGCCATGTCAAACCCAGATTTGATGAATATGCTTCACCTCAAAAAATCTAGATCCCTCAGAACCACAAGGGCGGGAGACTTAAACCTTGCCACGGTTATAAATAGAACATGCTGGAGGGACAGATTCATCACCCAGAGACTCCCTATGCTGTGGAACAAAATCCCGGTATATGTGAGGCAGAGCACCTCGCTGGCCTTGTTCAAGAGGAATCTTGACCAATGGATGGGAGATCGCAGATATACCCCAGGGATTACTTCAGTGTCACTGCTTGACAGAGGCACAGAAAAATGATAGGCATAGTTTTTATTCAAACTAAAGGGGTGGCGAAAGCCACATAACTATGGGCTAGGCTTATAAATGCCCTTGGGCAGATAGTCTAGTATGAACCTATGAACCTATGAACCTATGAAAATTGAGACATGACTCACATACTGACAAATCAAATGACAAACAAATTATCAGCACGCACATGCACACATGCACACACATACACAGACACGCACGCACACGCACACCCATGCAAACACACATACACACGCACACACAGACATGCACGTGCGCACACACACACACACACACACACACACACACACACACACACACACACACACATACATGCACCATTTCCCTCACTAAATAAGATCATGACACATAAACCCACACACGCAGAGGTATTCACAAGTAACTTACCAAATCCTCAGAGGCCTCCCGTACACTGCCCTCAGAAAACACTTGCAAACATAACCAAGTCAACTCCAACAATTACACATCAAAATTCACAATGCAGTTTATCCACAAGCAAGCCCTTAAGGTGAAACACCACACATTTAAACTTCTTGTTTATAGGAGACTCGGTTGTGAGGCACATGGATGCCTGCCCTCATCAGGTTGGATAAAGAGAGAGTTACAGTCATTTGCCTCTCAGGGACCAGGATTCACCAGATCATGCAGGCACTCAGGTCACTCAACCACAAGTACCAGTAGTCATAGTCATGTGGGTGTGAATGGCTGGAGATGTACCTCCCTGCACTATATGAAAGGAGACATGATGGATGTCTTTGAATACATGTCAGAGGTGAGTATAAGCCTCATGTTGAGCGGCATTATACCCCCACCAAGAATTATATCATACTGCAAACATAAAATTACTATTCTACAATAATTGGCTTAGCTACTGGCGTCATTCCAAGGGGATCCAGTATTTCACAGCCTTGGGTGACATGATCAACAGACCATGCTGCTTTGCCAGAGATGGTCTGCACCTGTCGCTGCTAGGCTTTCAAACACTATCAAAGGCATTAGCCATCCCCATAGTGCCTTTTTTAGGCAGTTCCAAACCAATAGACCTTTCAATGTAACAAATTCTTCTAAAGCCAAGCTGAAGGTAGTACTGCTCAGTGTTACGAGTCTTAACAGGAAAATGCACTCCCTGGAAGCTCTCCTCACCCTGGAGAATGCTGATGTCTGCATTTACAGAGACATGGTTCAAGACTGTGGAAAGCATTCCAGCAGTGCAAGGCTACAGTGCCTATCACACTTTCAGACCACCCTCTGAAAATGAAAAAATGAAAGGAGGAGATATTTCCATTTACATAAAAAGCAATCACACCACAAGATTGGTCAAGCAGCATGACTCACTTCAGCTACTCCATGTCAAGCTGACCACAGGCAAAATTCCCCACCATGTCATTGCTAGCTACAGGTCCCAAACCGTGAACCATGAAAACCACCCTGCATGCCTTTAGTTACTAAAGTTACTTACCATTCAGCTCAACACATTACTCATGGGTGATTCTAACTACCCCTGCATAGTCTGGGAAATAAACATGATAACTAACATGTAGGCTCAGAAATTCCTGCATTTTGTCAGTGCAAATGCTCTGGAACAGCTGGTCTGCATTCTTACTAGGGGTCTAAATATCCTTTTCATAGTACTCACAAACATGGGGGAGAATTGCACCCCATCCAGCGTAGTGTCCTCATTGGTAAGATCAGATCATAAATCAGTCTTCATTGAAATAAATGTAACATTATAACCCCCCCCCATCAAACCCTAAAACCCTAAAGAATTTTCCAATGCAAAATTACCTTCTATTAAGTGATAGCATAGGTAATTTTAAAGCTCCCCTAACCCCAAAAAGAAAAAAAAACTATGCAGAAGTATACATGAATGCCCTTTACAACTGCATAGACATGGCAGTAACTGACTGAACGAAACCCAAGTCTAGCCAGAAAAACAAGTCACCCTGGTGAGTCCCTTTGGGCTCACTCCTCTACTCTACCCTACCCCTTTTCCTACACACCCCTGCATCCCCAGATTTATACTTAGCAGTAACTCTACCCCTCCAATCACCTTTCACCTGCTCAGACAATCCACTTCTGTCTGTACCCACCCCCTCCTCAACAGCCTCCTCCCCTCTCTTCCCTAAAATCCACCCATAACAGTATTTTCCACAGTCCAAACCTTTCTAACTCCATTTTACAAGTATAGCATGCCCTACATACACCACTCAACCCAATCTGTTTCTAACTCTTGTGCTTAGCCTACTAATTCTTATTACCTCCCCCAAATCTTCACTTCACCCTACAGCTAGTACTTCTACAACTTCTCCCCTATGCAGTGACAAACCATTAAAAAGTTTCCATAATATATCACCCAGCCTACTCAAATACCATTTCATTCATTTATCAAAACTAAAAATATTGCCTATACCACCATAAATAAAAGCATCTACTGCTATCTAGCAACCTATAGCAAAAAATAAAAAATAATCTTCCAAAACACTCCCTTACCAACCAAAACAGAATATCCCCATGTGGTGACATCCACCCCAACCCAGGACCCTCAGGCATAACTACACTCAACCAAACTCCATTTTCTAAAGATCTACTCTTATCAACCTTATCGTAGTGTCTGTAACAAAATTACAGACTTCTATGCTTCGCTAACACAAAACACCCCTGACAGCCTAGCAGTCACCAAAAACTGGCTAAACCCCCAAATTCAAGATATTAAATTAACACCCAGAGGTTATAAAATACTATGGAAACATAGAACCAACAAAAAAGGAGGTGGGGTATCCATAATCTATGCTGACTGTCTAACAATACAACCCTTCCAGAAAACACTCCTATCATTTTCAAATGCTGAAATCCTAATAGGAACTTTTACAAATTAACAAATCTGAACAGTTACGCATAGTTAGTCTGTATCTCCCACCAGGGCAAAATATCCAAACCCTTGAGGACACCCTCACCTGGATGTCAGAAAATATCTGCAACAAAACTAGAATTATGGGAGATGTAAACATTAATTGGCAATATTTAATAACTGACTCCCCAACAAACAGCATAAGCCTCTACAAGTTAACCCAACTTGTCACCAACCCTACCAAAATGCTCAACAGCAATACATCAGGAGTCACTCTCGATGGGATCTTAGTTTCAGATCCACTTACATCATCAAATCCAAAGACCCTACCCAATATACTCAGCAACCACTTATCTGTTTTCAGTTATAGAGCCACTCCACATATATTGAAATCTCATAATTATAAAGCCACCAGTAACCTAAAGCATTTTGATCAACAAGAATTTATCAACATTCTGAAACTCTCAGATTGGTGCCCACTAAAAACTCTCCCATTGGATAATGCCTTATACTATTTTAATAAGATATTCCTAGACACACTCAACAATCTAGCCCCTCCTCGTACTAAAAGAGTAAAATCGAACCATGCACCCTGGCTAACAAAGGCCACTAAACAACAGCTACAAAATAGGGACAGGGCCTGGAAAGAATGGCATAAAAACAAAATTGAATGTAACCTACTTAGATACAAACAGTTACAAAACAAAGCTAAAAAGCTAGTATGTACTGACAAGAGAAACTATTTCTCTAACCGACTGAGTAACCATAGAAACAACCCAAAACAATTCTGGAAAAGCATCACTATTCTCCTTACCCCTGGCACCAAACAAAACCCATCACCATGCCAAGAAAAAAGCACCATCACAAATAGTCGCTATGCTCAACTCACATTTTATAAATAGCATACACAAATTAATAACAGACTCATCTCCCTCTACCCTCACCCTAACAAATTAATTTCCCCTCCTCCTCCCCTCCACAAAAGCAGTCCTCACTTAGAAAGATCCTTTCCCTCCATAGACAATTCTTCTCCCCTTCACCAAAGCAATATTACACCATCTAGCCTCTTCTCACTACAACCAATACCAACTACAGAAATTCAGAGACTCCTCAAAAAATTAAAACCATGATCTCTCTCCTCTGATGTCCTTCCACCAGAATGCTTAAAACACTGCCAAGGCCATAGCATACCCTGTTAGCATTCTGATCAACTGCTCAGTTACAGAATCCTATGTACCGAATCTCTGGAAAAAATCCATCATCACCCCACTTCACAAAGGAAGTAACTCCAATGAGCCCTCTAACTAGGGTCCAATCTCTATCCTCTCCCCACTATCCAAACTCCTCAAAAAGTGTATCCATAAAGAGTCACTTCACCATCTCTTACACAACAACCTACTCACCCCACCCAACATGACTTTTGCCTCCTCACACAACACAAGCACTGCACTTATCTCCTGTATGGATACATCGACTCAGGTAATATTACTTCAGTACTACTACTAGACCTTTTGAAGGCTTTCGATACAGTATCACACAAAAAAAACTTCTACACCACCTTTCTAATATTGGCTGCACCCCACCCACCAATGCTTTAATAGCTACCTCACTAACAGGTAAAAATGCATAAAATGGAAAAATACCCTATCAGAATACCAAACCAACCAAACTGGAGTACCACAAGGGTCCATACTTGGACCTTTACTCTTTAACATATTTACCAACAACCTTCACACTGCTTCTCCTCTTAGGTCTATTATCCAATATACAGATGATATTACCATCACCTCCTCCTCAAATAACATATAACACCTCCAACAAATAACCCAAGATACCTTCACTGCAATCAAAGCATGGTTAACAAAATCACAACTACTTCTTAATGTCAAAAAATAAAGCTTCTACTCTTCACAGCAAAACCCCTCCCACCTGACTCTCACTTTCTTATTTTCTTCCAAAGCAACACAGAAATTGAAATCGTATCCCATGCTAAACTATTAGGTATTACCATCAAAGTAATTTTTTCTACATAAAATGTTGTATTAAGCACCACAACTGCATTGGCTTTTTTCTGCTTTCATAATATACAACTTAGTGTTATTTTTTAACTCAGTGCATTTTTTTCTTCTTTGTTTAAATGATAAAATACAGGTACATTTGTCATACAATAATTTTCTTACATTATTCTCATGTTACCAAAAAACCTTCCAATTCTGGCCTAAGAATTGGATTAAACATTCTAGGTTTTCTAAATAATCCTTTTTCCTGAACCTTATTAGAGTTGTTACAGTCTTTAAATAAACATTTTTAATTTAATTTTCTGACAAACTCTCTAAGTGCTTTTATGGTATTTATCAAGTCAGCCTTAACAGAAGGCACAAAAGTCAATCCCCTGCTTAATACAATACTATGGTGCTTGTTTAACACCACATTAGACAAATTAATAATTTTAAATGAGTCAGTCACAGTACCTTGGTTCAATGGTTCTAATTGCTGTTCCAATCCTTTCCTTTGTAATTCCTTTTGCCCTGAAATACCTCTTGCCATCTTTTTTTTTTCCAGAAGAAATTTCCTTTTGTTAATTGATTCCCCCCTTTTTGCTGTGGTTTCTGGGCTGCTACTTGAGCCCACGATTTCATACCTGTCCCTCCATCTTGATATACATCCACCTTTTGAACATTTCCTTTGTTGGACTTGGTGCTAGTATTTCTATAATAATTATTTCCCTGTCTTTCTTTTGTGAATATGTTTCCTCTGTTTTCAGTCACATAATCAATTGACTCCACTTCAGAACTCATTTTCCTGCATTTTGCTGTGCTATTCTGCTGAGCAACATCATTGTCACTTCCTGTGGGTCCGCCCACTTCATTCTCTTCATTAGTTTGAATAGCAGCAGATTCAGGACACTCATTGCTATTGCTAAAGAAACAGTTCTCCACTTCCTCATAATCCTTTCAGTCTCTTGCAAATTTTTTTAATTTTACGTTTCTTTTGATTCTCATTTTCAGCTGCAAATGTATCCATAACCCTAGATCATTTAGCTTCAAATTTGCTTTCTGAAAAAATATTTTTGAGTCTATTATAGTCAAAATAATAATATTATTCAATGTATTCATAGTTTTTGTGTTTTCTTCCAACAATAGCCTCACATAGTGAAGCCCTGTACTTTCATTCCAGGCTTGCCAAGCATCTAAGAGCTCTTTAGAAAGATTGTCGCCTGTAGGTGCACACTTTACTCTTAAGCCCTTAGGTACTTTATTTGATGATAAACTGGCTTCAAAAAATAAAGTGCCCCACTGTAGTCTCTTATATTTCAACACATTTTTTTCTAATGTGTTGAATTCATCATCTACTAACAATTCAATAGCAGCAGTGTTGTTCAGCAAATTAGGTTCCAATAAAAATGGATTATTGTGGTATTAAGCAGGGGACTGACTTTTGTGCCTTCTTCTAGGGCTGACTTGATAAATACCATAAATGCACTTAGAGAGTTTGTCAGAAAATTAAACTTAAAATATTTATTTGAAGACTAACAACTCTAATAAGGTTCAGGAAAAAGCATTATTTAGAAAACCTAGCATGTTTAATCCAATTATTAGGCCAGAATTGGAAGCTTTTTTGGTAACGTGAGAATGATGTGAGAAAATTATTGTATGACAAAAGTGGACCTGTGTTTTATAATTTAAACAAAGAAGAAAAAAATGCATTGTTTGAGTTAAAAAATTACACTAAGCTGTATATTATGAAAGCAAATAAAGGCTATGCAGCTGTGGTGCTCAATACAACATTGTATGAAGAGAAAATGACTTTGATGCTAAATGATGACAAGTTTTACCAAATAACAATGTGGGCATCTGTTAAAAAAGCATATGGAGTTGTTGATGCTTGTATAGAAGAATGTTTTTTAGATAATTTGATTGACAAAGAAACAATGGAGTTTTGGAGTAGGAAAACCAAAACTGGGAAAGTTTTTTGGACTTCCTAAAATCCATAAAAACCTGAATTGCCCTGATTTTAGACCAATAATAGCTAGTCAAGGCAATAAGACAGAACCTCTAGCCATCTTTGTAGATAAATATTTACAGAAGTTGGTCATGCAAAGTAAATCTTATATTAAAGATTCCTTTGAATTTAAAAGTTTAGTGAAAAATGTGAAAATAGATGATGCCATGTGGTTGGTTACAGCAGCTATTGCTTCATTATGTACAGTCATATCAAATGTAGAAGGGTTGGAAATGGTGAATAGGGGAGCTTCATACTTCAGGATTATTTAATACTAGACAAATGTGATTGTTCACAGAAATGTTGGACGTTATTTTATCATATAATTTTTTTGAGTATAATGATGACATATACAGACAGAAAAATGGTGTAGCTATGGAGGCTGCTATGGTCCCAGCTATGCTAATATAGTCCTGATGAACTGGGAAAAAGAAGTGATTTTAGAATCAGTTTTTGCAAAATATATCATCATGTACAGACATTTTATTGATGATTTGTTTTTTGTTTGGGAGGGTTCTGAAAAAGAACTCTTAGGTTTTATTAAACATGTGAATGAATCCACAAGTTACCTTTGGTTGACATTTAATTATAGGAAGGACAACATACATTTTTTGGACCTGAATGTGTACAGATCTAGCAGTGCTTTAAAAGTTAAGAATTATAAAAAGGAAGTGCAAAGTAATAGCTATATCCACTGCAATAGCATGCATAAATTTAGCCTGAAAAAAACATAGTGAAGGGGGCAATTCACTAGAATAAGCAGGTTAACAGATGAGGCAATATTTTTTTGAAAATAAAATGTAAAGAACTCAAAAGGAAATTTCAAGAAAGACGGTACCCCAAGGACATCATTAACAATTCCTGGATGGAAGTAAAAAATGTAAGGGAACATAAGGTAGCAAATGTAAATAGCAAGTCAAAAGAAAATGAAAAAGATTTTTCCGTAGCATGTGTTTTAGACATTTCAGTAGATAAAAATAAAATCAAAGGAATAATCAAGAATAATTTGAGATTCTTAATGAATTTTCAAGAAATTAAATATGTATGAATAAAATATGTTTTAAATAAGATTTTTATTTAAAACATATTTTTATTCATACATATTTATTCATCAAACATTGTAATATTAAATGTGTTCTAATTGTGGCAACACAGAGCGATACAACAAGAAAAGTTTTTGGTTTTAAACTAAATTAACCTTTTTAATTAATTAATTAACCTAATCAATGTAATTAAGTGAATTGTATAAAAGCACTCGTAGTTTGAACAACCCACATCTGAGGAATTGATTTTTAAAATGAAAACGTATGGTGGATCGTTAATGTGCTATGTTTCTGTGGAATAAAGTGAACTGAAGTGTGCTGAGCTGTCCGTTGTTTTTTTTTCACAATTTGCTAAGCTTGCCCTGCTCAGGGCTTTATTGTTTTGCCTGAAAAGCTGCTTCATTTTGTGGATTACAATTTTTTATTTTAACCACTCATTCAAAATGTTTGAAAATCTCTTTTTTTGCAAATCCTTTAGTTTCTTCTACATTTCATACCATATACCTTCTAGTACTGATACTAAAGCAACATTTACTTTCCTGAGTATTGTGTCCAATTCACTAATAGTAATTTCTTTTTCAAATTCTTCCTTAAATTATTCTTGATTTTTTTTTTACTTTCCATTCTGTCTTATTTTCTTTATTTTTACTGTTATACATAATTTCTACATACTGTACTACAGTAATCAGAAATTGTTTTTGTGTTCTTTTCACCTCTCCTCTAGATTTTTCATTTCCCCTCCCTCATTATACTAATATCCTCCTTTATTCTTTTGCCAAAATATACAGACACTTCCTCTCTTCTCCCTCTCTTCTCCCTTGTATGTAATATCTCTGCTTAAACAGTAATGTCTTAATTTATTCTCTGTGTTTTTTATATTATAATACTCTCTTGCATTCATCTCTAAATTCTCCAATATTTCTATGCATCTTTCCATATTTCACTTTCTTCTCTTTTCTTACATAATACAACCATTGGAAAACAACACTTGTATTCTTCTTTTTGAAATTCAGTCCACCATTCATACCAATTTTTATAAAAGTCCTTTATGGTTATATGATCCCTCCATAAATGCAATGCTTCCCACTCTCCAAATTCATCTCATAATTTCTCATTTATTCTTTTTATTCACTTTCCTGTTTTAATATGCTCCCTTTCTTCCTTCATCTTCATCCGTATTGTTAAATGATCTGAAAAACCTGCCTGTACATTATCACCGTCTGCTACATCCAAACCTTCCAATTGTACAAAATAATCAATTTCAGATCCAACTGCCCCTCTTCTATATGTCCATTGATTTGTATTCCACACAGTTAACGTACCACATTTTATCACTTCTTGTATTTTTTCAACATCTTTACCTGCTTTTACATTTCACCTTAAATCACAATTAGTCCCCTGCAATAAAAATGCTCATGTTAACCTCCACATAATGTAATATTTAATGAAACAGACTCTATTTGTTTGCCATTGGTGTATGCATACAATGCTATAATTCAATAAACATATTCTGTCTACCTCACATCCATAACAGTTAATCTCCCCATCCTTATCAGCATAACATCTAATATTTTTGCTTATTTTTTACATAAGACAGTCACTCCAGAACATTAAGTTCCTAAATTCCACACTATTTTTCCAACCTACATTTTTTTTGTTTGAAACTTTTTTTCACTTGTCAGGAATCTTACAACTGCTATAAAATAACATCTACATCACATTTTGCATACCAATCCAGTATTCCTATCCTTCTTACAATATTAATAAAACTATTCACATTTACTGGAAGCATTCTAAAAGTATTACTTTTCTTTCTTTTTAAGTTTAAGGGAAGTATTTTAAATCTTCATTTTTTTTATTTTTATACTTTCCCAATTGAATATTTTTTCTGAGTTTATGTACAACCATTCACCCTCAGAACTGGATTTTTCACTATTTTCATTAACTGAAACACATCTAAAACTGCTCCATCCTTTTTTTAATCTTTGGGGATGAATTTTTTTATCTTCTTTTCCTTACCCTTACCACAGCACTTATCAAATTTCTTTTGCTAACATCCTTTACACTCCCTTCACAAACATCTGACTTATCACTTTCAATTTCTTCTTCATTTTCAGCAATCTCAGTGCAATTACATTTATTCTCTAGAAATATAACATTTTTATCTGAGTCGTATTTTATTGTTTTCATCTTCTTTTTATTAACACATTTCCCCTCACCGCAATCCTGCTTAACATTATATTACTTATTCATTTTACAATCAAATCAAAAGAATGCCATTCACTTTTATATATTCTACATTCCTTGTCCCCACATTGATTACAACTTATTTTTGTATACTCATTTATCAGATGACTGAGATTTCCACCAAAATCAGGTTTTTGGCTTTCCCATACACCTAATTGTTCCTCTGTTACCATTCTACATGAATGCTTTATCACATCTTTTTCACATTTGAAAATAATGCTCACTTCCTACCCCCATTCCAAATCTCCCTCTCATTCTTAATTTTTCACAATATCAGAAAGAGAACAACACAACCATGAAAAATAAATTTTAACATCTTTTAACTCAGTTTAAACACTTTTTTTAATTGGTTCCCTTTTCTGGAAACTATAATTTGCTTCCAGATGACAGTCCTTCTTTTTTCACAATTACTTTGTTCACTAAACCAACCTGTTTTTCTTCAAGCAAACCTCCAGAAGCAATTTCAAGTTACAACAGCATTTTCAAAATCCTGAGGTTTAACATCAGCTAAATGCAACTATCTGCATTATCAAGTTACTTTTCACAGATTTCTGTCTGAAAGAACCACACCGCTGTCACCAACAGAGGAACTATCTCCTCAATCCATTCTTTCACAGCTTCTCCTAGCTGCCTCTGCACCAGGAAAAGAAGCAACAAAAACATCCCCCTCACATTGAAAAGAGTAGGAAAAGTTCCCTGATGCCCAGGCTAAATATCCCCTAGTAGTATAAATACCACGTCAGGACTGTGTGACTAACCTGGTTAACAAAGGATAAGTAAAATAAATAAATCCATAAATACACCATCAAAAACACCTGAAATATGGATTGAGTCATCAAATATCCAAAACAGCTGATATTAACATAAAGGACTAATTCCACATTGCCAGATAACTAGTCAAAATGTGCCTTAAACTCTTGAGCACTGAAACAGAAATCAAGCAATCAGCCTTCTCCAAACAATTGCCTACATTACAACTGATCCCTGACAAATCCAATAAATCATAGCCCTAAACATACACTCTACTGAAAGTTTATGAAGTTATTTCAGTTCACACCCAAAATTTGTTAACTACTGCCATAGTTATATCTGGTAAAATAATTACCTGCTAATTGCTCACCCAAACATGGGGTTATTCCAAATACATTAAGCAGTGAATCACTCAAACTTTGAATGATTCACAGGTGTTTCAAAGGTATTTTAGTCTAGCAACCACTTCCACCTTGTCAATACCCATTCTTAGGCTTTACATTCTTTCCTAAGGAGGGAGAATCCAGTTAGTGCCAGGATCAAGTTGAAAGTACCTAATCGCAGACGTTTAGTTTCATGGAACATACTAATTAGCATGTAGAGGAAGTTTATTCCAGGAAAAGGTAAGGCACTCAGTGATTAATGTATCTCTCTATCACTTTCTGTTTATCTGTAGATGAAGGTTCAAGTCCCTGGTTCTAGTGTTAGAATAATACCAGAGATCCACTTGTTAAAGGCAGCTTGTAATATCCAGCCTATAATGCAGGGACCTGGATTTCAGTATTTATTTATTTTATTTATTTATTGCATTTGATTACCGGGGTAGTCTATTGGGCCAGAAGAATCCATTTTCAGTGGAGGCCCGGGGAGAAAAGCTCCACGTTTAACACACGTTTAAAACATATAGACAAGAAATATGTCACAGTGCTACAGGATATATAATACAACAGCAGCAAGTACAACAACATTACGTTTAAGAGAAATATGTTACAATGATACAGGATCTATAATACAACAGCAGCAAGTACAACAACGTTATGATACATACGCTGGATTGTTATCAGAGGTAAAATGGGAGATGAACATTATGATTATTTACAGTAGATTGGTAACAGAAAGTGGAATGAGGACAAACAGTGAGAAAAATAGCATATAGTCATGGAATGAAACTATAAAATAAAGGTAAATTAAATATTGAGTGAGATATGTAGCAGAGAGGAAGGAAAGCAGTGTGGTAATGTAGGTGTACGCCAGGCTCAGAGTGAGAGGAAAAATGAGTAGGGGGTGACTGAGAAAAAGAGAGAGAAGATAGTGAGAAGGTCAAGTTATGCGGTTCTAGTAGAGGTGCAAGTGCATAACCACTGTAAGGAGAAGTGAAGTTTAAGAGATTTTTTAAAGTTAGAGGCAAATAAAACAAAACTTAAATCGGGATGCAAACATATCTAACCTACAGGCAACTGTAATTAGCTTATCTACCACTTACCTCCATAGGAATAAAGCAACTGGTGCAATTTTTAGAAAAGCTGTTTTGTTTTCTTTAGTCCTCACAGATGGATGAATATTCTTACAGTTAAAGCTTAATGGTTTTACAAAAAACTCTGCCCTGATTATAAGGGCTTTGTGAGGGGAGGGGTCAGAATAGGCAAGTATGGGGGGTTGTTTTATTTGGTGGAGGTAAAATACACCTAAATTGAATTTGACCAAATGTCCACCAATGGGGTAGGGTCTCCATGCTGTGTAAACCTTCCTATCTTCTTGCACTACTTGTATTATATAATAATATTGGTTTACAATATTCAAGATAAATCTAAACAACTAAGCCCTTTGAAGCAAGATAATTCTTTTTTCCCTGTTTAAATAGAACTATGTGTTACTAATTTAACTAAAGAAGATTTCCTGCTCATTTTACCAAGGATTCCCTAATATTTTAACATTTTGAAATGCTTTTGTCATATGGCTTCTTCAGATCCATCTGAGAAATCAAAATAGTAGGTAAGTGCCTAGGTGTCTGCCTTTCTATCAGACCTTTTTTGTGTGTGCATAATGATTCAGCTTGTTTTACTCTACCCACTTGTATGGAGTTCATGAGAATTAACATTTATTACTTACTTTAAACATACAGCTATTACAAAAATATAGTGACCATGGTAAAAAACATTCAGCTGAGGCAGTCCCAGTTCCTTCAAACCAGCATCAATAAAGCAGACTGTGATTTACCTTTTTTAGTATTAAAACACTTTTTAATAGAAATACAACTGTTGATTTCAGGTGGTTTCAAGCATTTAGTCTGATGATTCAGTGAAGCTCCATCTTCTCTGAAATGGCATTCCTGTTACATTCAAAAGGCCCTATCTCTAGTTTATCCAGTACATATAATTTGACTTACGTTTTCTCTTAATCAAATACTGTTTCCCATCTTACAGAGCGTTGATTTTAATGCTGCTGAGATATACAGTTTTTCATTATTGATCACAGATGTGCAGCAAACTGATTTGAAGTCCAGCATACAGTAGTACAAATATCTGAATTTGAGATCTGTATCACACTATGATGTTTAATAATGACAGTTTTGACAGTTTAAAAAATAAAGTGACTCACAAAAGCAGCAGTTTCTGAAACTCACTGTTGTATATTTCAAGCATTTGCAGGGGGCCCTTCCTTCCCCCCTCTTACCCACTTCCAAGTGGAGCTGTCCCCTTACATAACCCTGCTACTTATGCTAAATATGAGAAAGTTGCATCTCAGAGTAGGGAGAATGATGTACGTTTAATGCATTGTTGCAGTTAGCATGTATGAGGATTGCAATTACAGTTTCAGAACATTCAACAGATATTTAAGTTAAAGGCAACCTTTCTTAACTCTTTATGCTCTAAAACTCTGCCCTCATCAGAAGTTTTGTCCTGAAGCTGTGTCCCCCGGTGAGCTAAGTAATCAGGAAGAATGACACTGTGTGTTGTTAGTACCAGCATCCTCATGAGGTTAGTATCTTTTAACCAAAGCCACTGTTTACCTTTGCAATGTACTGAGAGGTTTTTCTGTTCCGCTGAGTGAAACATATATGTGTACTAAGTTTCTCCTTGTGTTTCTGCAAAAAAGAGAAAATGACATTTAAGGAGCCTCTCCCCTAACCTGCCTTTGAAGCAACACTGCATTATTTCTTTGTCATGCTGTGATCACTTGCTCTCAATGTTCATTGCCATTAGCTGCCCTTAATCTCTTTAGCTTCTTCTTTATTTGAGAAATCATTGGCTGATGCTGTTAAACTACTTGTTTATAACGGAAGCTTTAAAAATTAGCCATATTTTCGGTCTGCATAAATATCATGAGGTTATAATGAAGGATCATGGTTTGCTTGTCTGTCTTTATTAGTTGGAAAAGTTCATGAGGGCAAGACCCATTTTCAAATGAAACTTTGGGAGAAAAGTTCTAGTTATAAAGTAATATTACAATTAAAATAAAAAAGTACGTTTTGCATTTGTTAAGACTATTCCATGTCTTTGCAGCCAAGGAAAGAATTGCACTGTGTAAAACTGTCTTTCTACTTAGCTAAGAACCCTTAGATATGAAAGTTGTTTTGTATAATGTCTGACTTTTGTTTAATGTTATGTCTTTGGAATATAAATGCAGAAGGCAGTATGATACTCTAGGACTAGTGTAACTAGATCCTTATAAAGTAAGAGAAGGAAGTATTTGGATCTTTTAAAAACTGATACCAACATTGTATTGATGCTGTAGCATTTCTTTACAACCTTGCTGATGTATGCTTGACCAGAAAGTTCATTATTTACCAAAGCCAGAAAATCTCTCAACTCACTCTTCTTGCCAGGATACTGTTGTGCAACATTATTTCAGCATCCCACGTACATGGCTTTACATTTTGCAGGTACTGAATGTTCTTGGTGGTTATCCTTCCACTGAAGTAGTTCATCTAAATAAGAATGTAAAATGTTCTGGTTATTAACTATCAGCATCACACTAGCAATGTTCACAGATGCAGCATCTGCAAATGTGGATGCCCATTGGTTTCAAATCAGCATAGTAGGCATGAACACATTAAGTAAGAAAGGATGCAATTCTGAAACTTGGCATGCCTTTCCTGACTGTGGTGCAACCTGATAAAGCATTCCTTATTTCAACATTAACATTGATAACCTTTAGCCATACCGTAATCCGTTTCTTAATAAAGGAGTTGATATTACACTCAGACAGTACTATGGCTCAAAGGGAAACCAAGTCAAATGCTTTAGCATATAAAAATAAATAATGTCAACTTGTAAACATTTATCGACTACATCAACTATATTTGGGTAAAACTAAATCAGATTTGTTTTACATGATCTACTCTGAGTGAATATCTTTTGTGAGGTAAAGCTGATGGGTCTATAATTTTTCTTAAGGTTAGAATACACACCTTGTACAACAGTATAACATTCAGAGTTTTCCAAATTTAAGGAACTAAGTTGTAGTTTAAAATTTTTTGGAATAAATGTGTTAACTATGAGGTAATGCTGCCAACACCATGGTATAGAGGGATAAACCCATGACTATGGCTCAGGTGACCCAGATTCAATTAATGGCTTAAGCATGTAATGTGCTGACAGAGGCCAGATGGTCGTGTACATTCTGGGGAGTGGGTAGACACACACTTGAAAACTCCTTGTGAATGATTCCTGGAGAAAGTTGGGAACTCATAAAGCGGGGTTGTCTAAGTAGTGAACAGGTGAGGGGACCTTGGATAAGTCACTGTGGAAGTGAGATGACACAACATCACATCCACCCACTGATGATGCTAGCATGCAATGGAAACAGGGAGGTTGGGGCATAATATAAACAACCACTTGCAGAAATACGATGCTGCATTAACAAGTCTCAGTTTTCTCATCAGCCGTAAGTATGGATCGTATTAAGTTCGGGAGAAAACAGGAGTGCCAGAGTAGGCCTGGTGGATGAACAGAACAAAAAAAAAAAACACTAAGTCATTTGTTTTTTATTTGGTGTAGAAAGTAGTGACTGAGTTCATTAGAGTCAGCATCATAGTTTTTATTCATTTTTCTGAATAATGTACAAACTTTATATTTCATCTTTCAGACACACACAAAAAGATTGCATACAAATCACATGTGAAATACATCTTGACTTATTCACAGATGGTAGCACAAATTATCTGTTTAGTACATTTAGGCATAGCCCAATACCAGTGGTTACAATCAGCTATTCATTAATTATCAGCATGTTTCTTACAACCAAATCATTTAAATCCTGCTCCTCAATGTGTTACAAATAATGAAATCTACTTATTATAACTCAGTACATTAATTTCCTCTTTTTGTCTTTGATGTTCTATTTTAAAACCTTTACCAATCAATACAGACCTCATCCAGTGTTCACATCTGTACTCAAATTCCTCCCTTGTTTACTTCCCTCAGTGTTATAATATATCCTGCCACTGAGCTTTCAATATAACATTTACAGAAACTATCTACACTATTTACAAAGCCCCTCCTTCTCCCAGAATGCTATGAACTTACTTTTCTATTCCTTTTTATTTCTCCTCTTTATCTGTCTTGTAAGTATTCTTACCACACTACCTGATTCTTGCAAGTTTTTTTTTTTAACCTGTGTTCTTGAATGCTCATCCTATTCCTTCTCATTGTCTTCTATTAATTTGATAAGGTCCTTGACTATTTTTTTTGTTTACTTTGTCAGCACTATCTTGCTAAGAGTAATATCAGTTCCACTATCTGTTCTTTCCCACTGAAGATCAGTATCTAGGAACCAGAGGGCCTTTCTAAGTCTAGCCAAGTTTTCCAGAAAGAATAATGACATCTGTATCCAAATAGGACATTGAGGGCTAGACATTTATAAGCTACTTCTGTCCATAAGGGACATAGATGCCAGGCCTAGTATAAATTTCCTATTCCCCATCCACTGTTCTAGTTTGTACTTAAATTGGATAATGGACAAACTCAGCTTCACACGGATGTGAAGCCTGTTCCATAGGAGCAACAGTCTCTGGAGCACATATCTTTCTCTCCAGCATATTCTGTTTACATAACAGACAAAATGTAGGTCCTTATACCTTGTATTTCTGGTACTGTTTGACTTACGAATATGCAGGAGATTCATGAGTAGTGGTTTTGCAGATGCCTTGTAAGCCAGGCATAGATTGCTCCTCAGCAATCTGTCTGAGACAGAGTAGATTGAAAGGGCTTTAAGGTACTCTGCATAAGGCAGGTTTGTTATGCCTTGCATTCTTTTTATAAGGAACCTCTGAGGTCACTCTAACATCTGCATATGCCTGGACAGGTACTTACCGGAAGGAGCACTGTACTCTAAAGTCGGTCTGACAAGGGCAGAATACAGTTGGATAGTGACTGCTTTAGACCTAGATACCATGCCTTTACTTATAGGTTGCACTATAAAAAAGGATTTCCTCACTACTGTGGTCCAATGGTATTCAAAGGTAAGGCTGCTGTCTATGTATGTTCCCAGATCCCTGACTACTGGGTACATCAACATGGTAATTAGCTGGAATGGTTGACTTCCCAAAGGGGTACAATTATGCAAATGTTAGCACTGAGTTTAAGACCATGGCTTTGGCACCATTTGTTAGTCAGATATAGGCCTTCTTGAACAATACTAGTGTCTGCAGGGGAGTCACTGATAAGCCCCAGCTTACAATTGTCTGCAAACTTAGCCATTAACCTTCAGCTTTTGATTCCACTTCAGAGAAATAATGCCAAAAAGGAGCAGGCCCAGTACTGAGCACTGGGGGACTCCACTAGTGACTGGCCTCATGGTGGAGGTAGCCTCACCTATTTTGACATCCTGGGTCCTATCAGTGAGCCAGCTAGCTTTCCAGTGGGTGAAAAAGAAGTTTATATCAAATTTTGTGAGATTGTGTATAATGTCTGAGTGGGATATTGTATCAAAAGCCTTACACAGATTGAGTTAACCTGTGTGCACAATCTTGCCCTCATTGATTGCTTTTGTGTCCCTCTCAAAGAAGTCCACCAGATTTAATAAGCATGACTTTCCTTTAACAAAACTGAACTGTGATGGGTCCAGAATTTGCAGGTAACCTATGTCCTGATTTATCATGCCTATGATGATTCTTCCCATGGCCTTACATATGAGGCTGGTCAGAACTATGCACCTGCATTTACCTGTATCTGTGGTTGGACCTCCTTTGTGCAGAGAAATGGCTGTAGCCATCGTCCATTTCTTGGGCACAAAACCTGACTGTAGTCTATGGATGAAAAGTGATTCAAGTGGACCAGAGATGTCACATTTCATGCTATTTAATAAGCATTCCATGATGTTATCAGGGGTCATCCATGCGGTGTTTTTTTGGCCTTGGAAAATGCATTGATGACCCATTTCCTAGTAATGGCTGGAGGGATTGTGGTATGCAGTAATTCTTTTGGACTATTGGGGGGGAGGGGGGAGAAATCTGAGCTGAACCTGTCAGATAAAAGGTTAGCATGGCCTCCGGTTCAGTGTGGGTGATGCCATTTACAGTAAGTTCTGAGCACTGTTGCATATTTCCCTTGAGGTTGCAAACAATGTTAACTAACCATTTTAGCTGCTTGTTAAGATTTGTAAGGATGCTTTTAATATGTTGGACTTTGTTCCTCCTACACTTGGTCAAGATTTTTTTCTTTTGATGTATAACTGATTGATATTGTGATTCCACCAGGGTGGCTTGTCTTTTGAGTTTGTGTTATTCTTAATACAAGTGGGAACAGCTTGCTCTATACAGCTGTCAAAATGATTGGACAGGGATTTTATAAATTGCTCAGCATAAGCTATGGTGCTCGCTAATTTCACCAGGGTGTCGCTGATTAGAGAAGGTTAGCCTTGGAGTAGTTGTTAAAGGCTTTGGCTTTGCCACATCTCCAGATTTCATTTTTATTTCAAGCAATACTGCCTTATAGTCAGATCTGACAAGCAAGGATATCACATTGGGTGAGCAACATCACTCCCCCTACCAGAGGTACAACAATCCTTGACCTTGTGCTCATGAGAGATGCTCAGACACACTGGCGTCCAGCTCACCAGACTGAGACAAGCCACGCTGCATCGCAAGGGGCTT
This sequence comes from Protopterus annectens, assembly GCF_019279795.1. Taxonomy (NCBI): domain Eukaryota; kingdom Metazoa; phylum Chordata; order Ceratodontiformes; family Protopteridae; genus Protopterus; species Protopterus annectens. The sequence goes on along the minus strand of NC_056744.1, from coordinate 576,993,394 downwards.
GCAAGAGCACCCCAGCACTATCAGGTTTTACCTATATCAAGCGTTCGCCCCAAAAATCCGGTGACAAAGAATTCGTGCGCAGCGCGCATTGCGTGCTTCAAACAACAGGTTTTTTTTTTTTCTTACATTGCAGCCCGGAGAACAAAAGGCATCATTCTGATGCCCAGAGTCAGAAATCTATGGTTGACTCACAAACCGCGCTAGATATGAAAGGGGCTTGGATCGTGGCGTCCGCAGGCACGCTATGCTTGCTGCTGAGGGCAAATGCTGTTGATTGTTGTCTTCTCTCTTCGGCTTTATGTGCTGGGAAAGCAAGAATCAGTCAGCAGTTGTTTCAGTTAATCGAGCTTCAGTTTTCCTTGCTTGCTTTGTTGTGGTCGTGGTGGATTGTTTCCGTTTTATTGATATTTTACTTTTTTGATAAGGACAGAGTAGGTAGTTTTAGCTAATGAAATGGATACTTGGATTATTATGGGGAGTAACGGGAAGAAGTCAGGGTATCAGAGGTAGATGAGAGGGTATAAATGTGTAGGGAAAGTTGTGAGTGTCCCAACTCCCTCTGTACACAAGAAGCAAGGAATAACTGGGGAAGAAGGGAAAACATAACAGCAGGAGGCAGATAGCTTGTTAGAAATGTGCTGGGTAGGTAGGTTCATAGGTTCATACTAGGCTATCTGCCCTAGGGCATTTATATAAGCCTAGCCATAGTGTGGTGTGGCTTTCCCACCCCTTAGGATGAAAATACTATACCCATTGGTTGCTGTGTGCTCTGTACAGAGTCAGTGAGGGCTCTGCCTCACATGGACTGGGATCACCTCTGAGCAGGCGGTATGCGACTGAATAGAAATGCAAGGATCAAGCTGGTTAACCAGAGATTTTTATTTTTTAAGAATTCTATCTCTGTACTATTTGCTTCTAGATATCATTTTTAGTACATGGATGGGAAGAATATCAAGTAATATCATCATGTAAGGCAGTGTGTAATGCCCCAGGTGTGCTACATGGTGGCAGGGTAGAGAATAGACTTGAATCCTGTACCCAGATGGCAAGCCTGAGAATTCCCTACTCCACCACTGTTGTAAAAAAATGATTTATTTCTTGGCTGGGGTGCCTTACTTTCTGTGTGGATCTGTGTGTCCCTCCTTTTTTTTCCTCTATATTCTTCAGAAAGTGCATGGGTACACACAAGCTTTTGCTATGGTAAGAACTGAATCCACACGAAATGTTTGGGGCTATATTCCCCGTTACTGGCTTTGTCTGGGTGTGTTTTGCTTGCTAAGAGGAAGCTAACTATGGTGAGAAATGAATGATTGAGAGCTGTATTTGTGGCTTTGTTCAGGTGTTTGGTGAGTTGACAGCGGTGGATGCTGCACTCCTTTTTTTAAGATACCTATAGTAACTATGAACCTGTTATCAGTTGCCATCCATATTCTATTGCACTATACCTCTCTCAACTCAGATTTTTTGCAGAATGAATAGATTTTTGCTTTTTATTTTTTTTTGTTCCTTATTGTATGTTTTTTTTTGGTTTCTCCATTTTTAGAATTAAGTCACTAAATAATGACCATGACAGTTCTTTTCTCCAGAGATAATAACGAAAATGCATGTTGTTTTACAGCAAGCAGGTTTTTTCAGCAGAATCTGTTGATAGGATCAAACTGTCTCAGTTATATACAGACAAATTTTAGTACTGTTTATATGTTCCCCCATATATTTGGCCTTGTCAGATTCCTGCATTATTAACAGGTTGAGAGGTACATGCAAACAATTGCTTTATAGAATTAGGCATATCAAACCTCTCAAAAATGTTCCCAATTTGGCTCATGTTGCTCTTCTTCCCCCTAATAATCCCTCTGCAAAAATTTAATTTTGGAAAAAATGGAGAGTACACAACAAATAACTGTAATAATAATAAATAGATTACTTTTATTTTAGAAATGATTCTTTTAGATTCTTTTATTTTGTAGATTCTTTATTTTGTCCCAGCTATCAAGTTAGCAGTACTAATTCCTTCTTTGACAGGTTATTAATTTATATTTTGAATCACATTTTTTGGTCATTATTCATAAAATTTGTGGGTTTTGGCAAATCATTAAAAACTGAAGTAAAAAATAATGACAGACATTTTCAGTTTTTCATACCTTTCAAAAAAGAAATTCATAATAATGCAAGACTATTCTATCATCTTTCTAAGTTTATAAGAGCAATATTTAAAATTTGTCCTTTTTTTGGACCTTTGTCCCTTCTATGTATGGTGCTCAGTCAGATTTCTTGCTCTGAGGTTGAGAGGTATGACAAATGTGTCAGCAAATGCAGTCCAGAGAACATTACAATTGACACATACATATTAATATTACACCCACTTATGTATGTGGATGGATGTGTGTCCAAAAAAAGCAAAGGAGCAGTTATGCAGTGTAAATGTCCCCCCCATCCCCCAGACACACATATACTACAGTAAACGCTTTTACTTTGTCCTTGATTTTGCAGAATCTTTCTGGTTTTTTTCTATATTTTTATTATGTTGGTTATTTATGCTGCTGATTTGGACTGGACAATGTGATGAAGCCAGGTGATCTGCTGTGGGAAAAGCTAAAGAAAGGTAAGAAGAATTTGCAAAGAAGAGAAGTTTAATGTTTGTTGCTTTAATGTCCATCTGTGTAACTTGTCTGAGATTGTAAGTGTCTTTGATAGTACATTGTAAGAAACATATGCTGTTAATAAACATACTGTTTAAACTCTGTTGCTGATTACTGATCCTACAGACATTGCCAACATACTGGCTGACAGGTTCAGTGCACTTCTCCCCCCTCCCCAAAGGGAGGAGAGATATCTATACCAAGCGATTGCCCCCCAAACATCTCTAACGCCCACTGCTCTCACCTCTGGATACGTTACCAGGGAATGGCTGCGCGAGCGACGGTAGTCCCACTTCATAAAGCTCCCCACTCCACTACCCCCTAAATTACCGGCCCCATTGCTGACAAAGCCTTACCCGCAGGAACGGGAGGATCCAAGTGGATCTCATAAATAATAAAGACATAGAAATTTGCAGACTTTGGATCAACAGTTTGCTTTTGTCAAGGCAGATCATTGCCTTTTAAACTTGTTTGACTTTTTGAACCAAGTCACCGAAGCCATTGATGGGGAAAGGCGAGTCCCATAGCCTACCTGGCGATGGCGAAAGCTTTCCGACCAATACCCCCATCGAGTCAAAAAAAATGTCTCATAAATGTTTAAAACCCATCATCACAAGATGGGTTGCAAATTTGCTGGACAGAACCCACACAGGGGTCCAGAGTTGCTGGTCAGACTCTAAGCCTGTCACCAAGTGGTGTCCAAGTGTCCAATCCTAGGCCCTCTTGTTAGCCCTCTTTTTTTGAAGTACAAAGCAAACAGAGGAGGGTTATGGCTCCGTAAGAGCCACAAGGCGGGGAGACTTAAACCCTGACACGGCTATTAATAGGGGCGTACTGGAGGGATAATTCATCACACCAAAGACTCCCTATGCTGTGGATACAAATCGGTATATATGTGAGGAGAACCTCCGCTGAATCTTGACCAAGAGATAGGAGATTGGAGATGGGATGGGAGATACCTCCAGTCAACTTACCAATTATCACTGCGGCAAAAGCTTGGGTATAATGGTGGGGTAAGCCACCCATGCATAAGGGGGGGCGTCTAAAGGCAAAAGGGCAGCAGGCTTGGCTTGTAAAAGCCCCTAACCTAGCTAGAACCTATGAACCAAGCATGTTGGTTTTAACAAAGTTTAGGAATCACCACACTTGTTCATTAGAAGTGGTGTAAGACTCCCAATCTATAGAGGGGTAGTTGAGGTCCCACATGAAGATCATATTGGGTTGAACAGTAAGGGAATCTAGTGCACTGAGATAGGTAGAATGGGTTTCCTGGGACATACAGGTGGAACTTTAGGTTCCAAGGGTATGGTACAAGTTCCTATTTATGGTAAGTTACACATGTATGCGTTTCAGTGGGTCATACACTTTAAGCAGTCTAGATATGCAGTTATTTTTAACATAGACTGAGACTCCTCTGCCTTTAGTTCCCTCCTGTGCAGTAGCTGGTTTAAAGGTGTGAAAGGCATTATAACCGTGCATTGCTGGGGTACTCTCAGCAACTTTAAACCATGTCTACACTCTCTGGGAGAGGAAAGTTTGTGGGGAGTGGAGTTTCTTGTGAAGACTTCAAGCATTCAGCAGGACCACCTTCAGACATTATTTCACTGGTTCAGTTAAGTTGGGAGGTCTATTATTTTGGCATTGCCTAAAAAACACACTGTCGGTTGGAAAAGGTCTTTCCCAATATCTGAAAGCCCAGAGGAGATAAGCACATACCATTCCTGGCAAAGCATGGTCTGTCAACCATATTCTTCCAGGCCATCAAATATTGTACCCCCTTGGGTTGACCCCATAAGTTAAGCTAATTGTTAAAATCATTTTCTGTAGATAACGAGGCATCATCCTTGGAGAAAGGAGTATGATGCTGAGTGCAACATTCATACCTGCCTTAGACACATAATCAGCAAGTTCAGTCATGTCATGCTTCATATAGTCAAGGAAGGTACATCTCAGGTCATTAACACCCACATGGACTAAGACAGAGTCATAATGGTACCTGTGGTACAATGACCTGAGTGTCTGTGTGACTTGATGGATCCTAGCCCCAGAAAGGCAGCTGCTAACTGTGACTTTCTCTCCTTACTCAAGTCTGGTGAGGGGGAAAGTGGTGAGCCTTCATATATAATCACCAAAGACCAGGAAATGTGGCTGTGCACTGGTTTGCCTTAAGGGCTTAGCAGTAGAGGCACTGGATGCAATGTTCATATTTATAGCTATGGGTGGTGTTTTAACAGAGTATTTATGTGATGGCTGAGGACCCATTTTTTGATTGTGGTGTGCAGGAGGTCTTAGTGTTTTAGGAAGACTAGTTCAGCATAAGTAGTTTTATTTGTAGGGTCTTTAACCTCTGCAATAGGAGTGGTGCAAATATCACTGACAAACTCTATAGGATTACTTTTGATTGTATGAGAGTTTTGCCTCCAGTGTTAAAATATTTGTACACCTCTTTATCTGTTTTATTAGGAATAAGTGGGTTATCAGTGTACATGAGGCAATTGCTGCAATGCCTCAAAATACTCATCTCGATCAGAGTGGCCACAAAGAGAGCCGGGAAGTACATATCTGTGGCTACTGACCTACTAGGGAGGAATGAGGGAAGTTTTAAGTATTGAATGGGTCAGTAACACAAGGAACTTCATGAGAAGTCCTCAGTTATGCACAAACTAGATGCTCTAGTAGTTAAAAAATAGGTCTGGACACTAAGGGCATTTTAAGGGAAATTTACACTGGGAGAGATTGGGATCCACACAGATTACAAAGTGGAAATCAGATAGTGTCTATACAGATAACAGCTAGGCATTGTTCTGCAGAGAGTAACAGTTTTAATTAAAGACTGTAAAAAAATAGTCAAAAAGTGCAGATAGTCAACAAATAAAGATTCAGTTAATGCAGCTGTGACAAAACAATGCAAAAACCAAGGGCCAAAACAGTGTTTATGATAATGTAAGTATTACCTTGCTTGTAGGTTCTTTCTATACAATCAGTTTCATTCAGCCTAGATGAAATCTGTCATCTAGTTCCTAATTCTGTTCAACACTTTTTTCCTCATCCACTCCAAAATACCTAATTCAATTTATAATAGAGGTGAGATTATATACCACTGAAGAACCTGGATGTTTTGCTCCAAATCTAGATTCTATAAGCTCCACTTCTTGAGAATATTGTGTATTTCTGTCAATATTTTGTAATAGGAGTGTGCCTTCAATGCCTAATAGGTATTTCTAAGTCAAACTTCCAGATATTTGATTTCATTATTCTTCCACCAGTTCTGTTTAAGGCTTTTTATATTGTCATCATATCCTAAATTCAAAGCTATTGCTTTTGTTTTATCTGGGTGTATATTACATTATCGGAAAGCCGTACTATCGAATGGCTTTTCATCGACCGGTAAGTTGAACTCTCATAATAGTGAAAACCCAAATGAGCAAATTCTTTCCCTGGGAAAGAAATCGCTAGCCCTACCACAAACTACACACTACTTTAAACATAAAGTGGGAGGCTTCACCCCACTCACCCCCCAATGTGGGAGGCTGTGCCTCCCAACACCCCCTTACTAAATATACCAACTCCGAGATCACACTACAGTGGGGAAAAGGGCAAACTTACAAGGATGACCAAGCGGTTTCTTTCCCAGGGAAAGAATTCACTCATCCGGGTGTTTGCTATTATGACAGTTCGACTTTTACTGGTCGATGAAAAGCAGTTCGATATTACGGCTTTTTGATAATGTAATATACACCCATTTTATCCTCATTAATTTTATACCCCAAAATAACTCAAAAATTTTCATTACATCCAACAATTTATGTCAATTTCTTTCTGAAACACTAAGTGAGATTATGACATCTGCATAAAAGGCTGTCTTGAAGTCCATATCCCGCCATCTATACCCCCCTTACTTTTGACTGCCTTATGTTGGTTGCTAATGGTTCCAGATATAATGCAAAATTATAGGGAGGATAAGGGATACACCTGCCTGTTCCCCCCTAGTAATATCCAGTGGGGTTGACAGTATAAACAGAATCTGAAATTAGGCAGTAGTCCCCTCATATAACTTCCACTACTTGCTCTGGCAGTCCTAGCTTTCTTAAAGTTTGCAATAGACACCCCCACTCCACCATGGCAAAGGCTTTCTCTTAATCAGGAGCAAACAGGGCTACTGTCTTATCCTTCATCCACGCTTCTTGTATAATCATCAAAATCCTAATAATATTGCAGGTTTTTTCTTCACCTGTCTGATCTGGGGGTGAACAAACATGACAGTAATCTCAGCAAGCATTTGCTATCATATACACAACAGTTTTATAATCATGGTTCAATACAGTTATTGTTGTGTATATTGAAGCTTCCAAAGGATTATTCCCCTACTTTCTTATTATAGCTATTATTCTTTGTTTCTATGATTTGGAACATGACCCCAACACCTCAAATCTTATTAAATTGTACTTTCCAAGCTCCCACTACCCTGTCCTTTCCCAGTTGCCATATCTCTACTGGCAGGCCACCACTTTCTGGGGTGTTATTTCTCTTGTGCTCTTCTAAAACCTGCTGTATTTCTAGTTTTGAGATATCTTTCCTCTTCATATCTGCAGGTATTGTTTTGATCACATGCACATTTGATTCCTGCAATAATGCTCCCACCTTTTGATTGTATTCTGCACCCATTTTCTTTCTTTTACATAGCCTTTGGCAATAGTCCCTGAATACTCTTAAAACCTCTTATTTTCCTTCTATTATTTGGTTTCCTTCCTCCTGTCTTATGTCTTGCTTCTTGCTCGTTCTACCTTCTGTTGATTCTGTTGACATAGTTTGGCCACTAATGCCCTCACTTCTCTTGTGGATATAGCCTGCTGCAGTTCTCTGAACATTGTTCCCTTCATCTAAACTCTTTTGCCCTCTTGTCTTTGCAGCTCTCATGGTGTTTCTTCTAACTCTTTCCTCTTCTCGTTCACCATCATTCCCCTATTTAATTAAAGTTCTCGCACTCACTTAAATCCTTGTTCCCATGTACTTCTAGCTTTTGTTTAATATTCTGCTAACTTCCTTGTAATATACAGAATATGCCCCATTTAATAGCATCCCAGTTCAGGTCATTTGTATCTGTGAATTCCAATAACTTTCTTTCTACCACCACTTTGAGCCAACTGCTAAAATTGCCATTATTCAACCAGTTCGGTGGAAATTTCCAGTGCTTGTTTCCCCTTATTCTTCCCCCTAACTGTAACTCTAATTATACTTTTTGATATTTTGATGCCTTCTGTTTTACCAGTTAGAATCAAAATTCCCCTCTTCCCTCCTTTATATACATCCTAATCAAATGCTCCTGTTCTGTCATATGGGTTTCTTGCAATAAAGTATATTTACTTCCTGCCTGCACACACACACACACACACACACACACACACACACACACACACACATATATATATATATATATATATATATATATATATATATATATATATATGAGAGCTCTTTCTCTCTCTCTCTCTCTCTCTCTCTCTCTCTCTCTAACTTCACTGAACCTAGTATTCCATGCACATGCCAAGACAATATTTTCAAATTCTCCATAGAAGACATTGCAGGCTTTGACCACTGAGGTTGATGATCACTTTTTACTCCCCGCCCCCACTCCTTCTTAATCCTCTTCCTAAATCTTTTCCTGCTTTGTTTTTCACAGATTTTCACTTCCAGCCCCAACCTTGCAGTAACCTTTGGTACCTCCATTTCTACACATAAAATATGTCTACTTTTCAACATGTGTCCTAGATTTCACTGCTCCTTCATTGCAATTTCTACGTTACATGTACCTTACATATATAGAAGCACACCTTCTTCTATGCTGAGGGCAACAGCTCCTTTGTAAGTCACAGAACAATGCCTTGTATACCTTCCCTAATTAGAAGGAGTGCAACATATACTTTAATAAGACATCCTTTGCAATCTGAAGTCCCTACATACCCCCTCTTTTTATACAGTGGCATTTATCCTTAGAACTGATTGCAAGATATTGAATTGTGCTCTTCATCACCACATTATAATACAACTGCCTGCTCTCCTACATTTAACTTTGTGATATTAGACAATCTATTAGTTTATAAGCAGTTTCTAGACTTTGTTGCTTTCTCCAAATACCTTTCCTCCTGCTCAGAAAAAAGTAAATAAAAGAACTACCTCCTGTGATTATTTCATTCATCATCTCATTCACCCTAATACATAATAACGCATACCCAACAGTATCTTTATATGCCTAAATTCCTGTAAAGCTAAATATCATGAGCAAATATCTGATATAAGTAAATCTTATAAAAGTGTTCCTAAACATGTTTTGTCCCATCAGTAAGTTGTCATGTCCCCTTATCCCATGAAAATATGAGCTATTAAATTAACAATGCCTTTCCTATACTTTTAATAGAAAATGGATCTTGTTTTCTGAATCTGCAGGAATTCATGCAAGCAAATCTGGTGTAGTAATTGTTACTAAAAAAATTACTACCTGACATTATATTAGACTACAGATATTATGTCAATGGAAGATGGTATTAATACCAAATTCAAATTTCCCTTTTATCTAAAACAGTGGTCCTATTTAACATTTCCAGAATCGATTATTTTTTTATATCTTCTGGACTGCTAACTTATTTAGCAGAATTCCAAACAGACTCTTGCATAATCCCACATCACTTTAAGATCTAGCTAAGGCTAAATCTAGACCTACCTCATTGTAATACTACCCCTTCAATTACCTGGATTCTTAATCAAGTTCTACTTAACAATCAAGAGATAAACCAAGAAATTTAAAAATTCTTAGCTGAATTCGTATCTAACTTCTTTACTAAATTAAGAAATTAGATGTCGTATGGGCAGAACATAAGACCCTGTTACTTGGCTTGCTAATCAGTAAAGCTTCATACCTTAAAAATGAAAAAAAGATGAAAGGACCAGGACTTTCTGTGTAACATAATAGCCCTAGAAACTAACCTGGCACAAAAATATAATGCTGAGATTGACCTAGAAATTAAGTTGTTGCTTTCCTTGTTACAGCTGAATTGGTATGAATCTAAAATATTCATCATCTGTTCGAAGTGGACCCAAACTCTATGTTATTAGCCAAATTAATACTTAATCATGATTCTCCCCTACTTGAAGTTAAGTTTAAAAATAGACCTTATTTTTCCACTCCAGAAATAATATAAATATTTGAAAATCTATATTCTCATTTATATGAGACAAACACTAATATATGCATTTATTTATTTCTTTATTGCATTTGTTTACCAGGAAAGTCCACTGGGCCAGAAATTAGCCCATTTTCAGTGGAGGCCCGTAGAGAAAAGCTCCACATGTAATTACATAAAAATGAACATATAATACAGAATATATCAGGCAGAGACAGTACATTAGATAAGTAAATAGCCAAATACATCCAAGCAGAACTTGACAATTACTTAGATCTTATTACATTCCCCCAGATAAACTCCATTCAACAGCAAATATTGTCTAACCCTATTCAGTATATGAAATGCACAGCACAATAAACAGATGTCGGATTTATATCTGACTTCTTCAAGAATTTTAAAGCTCAAGTTGCCCCATTCTATTGGCTTTATTTAACTTCTAGTTCAAATGGAATATATGGTCCATATTTAAACATAGCTAAAACAATTTTAATCCATAAAACACAATTTGACAAATCAGATGCCACCATGTATAGACCTATTGCATTAATTGATACTGATATTAAGATACATGCAATGGTCTATGCAAACAGATTAAACCATGTCTTACCTACTATAATATTTCATTTTCAGTCAGGTTTTCTACAACAGAAAGTCAAACATCAGATCAAACCACAACTTTTAAATCACTTCAATTACTTAATACCAACTACACCACCAACATCTATGCTCTTTCTATAGAGGCATCCAAAGCCTTTCTCAAGATAAACATTCAATTTATTTTCAATATATCTTTCCAATATCCTTCCTAGATTTGGCCTAGCAAGAGAATTTATAAAATGCATCACAATACTCTGTAGTAATCCCTCTACCAACATAATAGTCAGTAAAACTATGTTTAGACCAACGTATTTAAAAAATGGGGTATGCAAAGGCTGTGACTTTCTCCCTATTTGTTTAATTTATATATAGAAGTTTTCCTTATTTCAATAACTCAGTTAAAACTTTTACTAACTGCCCACCCATGTAACTTTCATATTCCCTTTACTGCTTTTGCAGATGATGAAACCATTTATCTTTATTGCCCCAATGTAGAAATTCCAAGAATCTTGTACATTATCAGACACTTTTCAAATTTTGCAAATTGCAACTTAAACCTCGTAAAATCATCTTTGTTCAACCTTCTCTATGAACAAAACTATTCTATTTAGCTGGAAAAATTACAAGGCATTGTCATCAAGCAGACAAGTAAATATATTGGTATTAACTTTTCAACTGGTTCACATCTTAGTTATCGCATAAACTTCATTAATACTTAGAACAGTACAACTACAGACATAAAATGATGGCAAATATTGAACTTTTTATGAAAAGTAGCTATTGTCAAAATGAATGTCTTTTCCAGGCTCCTTTTTTCTTATGTTTACTTCTTGTTATATTTCTTTAAAAATCTTTTAAACTATTCATACCAACCTCTCAGAGTTTACATGGTTCCCCAATGCAACAAGAATTGACAATAATAAATTAACATACCCCAAAGATCACGGAGGGTTGAAATTACCTGATTTTCACATATACTAGTTAATTGTCAGAGGATCTCATTTCTACAAATCCATGAATTTAGATCCTTTTAAATCTAAGTGTAGCCCAATCTGGATGTATATTTGGATAAAATGTGGATAAAATGAGTAAAATACTACCATTGTAATCCTCTTGCTATATCTTACCTTAAAAAAAGATTAAAGTAGAAAAAAAGAATGCAATATGTTATACATTTTTAGCAATTATTGAAAATTATCAGCTTAGGTCAAAGACCCATTCTCTTCCAACCCCTACACAATAATCCGGATGTTTTATAAAACAATTCCTCAATTCATCTTAATCCTTTTCCTCATTTAAAACAGCTTTCCATACAGGCTATTGTTTCACTGAATTCTACTGGCCCTCTCAACATATGTAAATCTCTCTATCTTCTGAAAAGCTAATATACTATTATCAATTCAGTCATCATAGCTATGAAACTTCAATACAGATAAAAGTGATCTCTTTAATCAATTCTCCAAAGCTCTTTTGGTCCCTAAATCTTTATCTTCTACTTATAAACTATTTCTAAATGCAATGTTTAATCAGTCATACCTTTTTAATAAAAAGTGGCATCAATTTGAATTATTAACAAGGAAGAATCAACTAATTAATAGTGTAATTTCTCATAATATCAAATATATTCCCCTCAAAAAATTATTATACTCATTTTATGATCATAAGCAATGCTTATATCACTCCAGCCAACAGATTTCTTTTCGACAAGGCTTCTCTTTATAAATGCTCCATATGCAACTTCCCTAATGCAGATATCTTACACATAGCTTGGAACTGTCCACCCATTAAAAAATATGAAACACTATGGGGAAAATCGAGGCTCTATTTCCTGATTTTAAACCATTAAAATGGCATTTTGCCATTTTACACATAAATCCAAAACAATCACACCCACTTAATTACAAATGCTCATCATTCTGTTTATCATGACAAAGTTCTGTATGATTAAGAAATGGCATTCTCTGCACTCTGTTAGACTGAACTTACAAATTTAATATTACAATAGTTCAAAGCTATCAAATATTTCCTACTTCTTACTCTAAATTACATATATACCTTATGAATGGAATAAAATATTGAGCATATTTTAAGCTATTTCTTATATTGCCTTTTTGTATATTACCTCATATACAAATCTATTAAATCCTTTCATTTACTATATTTATGCAAGATTTACTCTTGTAAGAAGGTTATATGTATTAATTATTTACTCTGTATTACTTCTCCTTGGAACTGTGTAAATAGTACACTTGTAGATATTGTAAGTAGTTTGTTGTTTTATGTTACTCCTTTTTCTCATTTTATTGTTATCGTTTATTGGTTTGCCTTGCTGTGTATTGTATTTTTTAATCAAAATAGTGAAAATAAAAGTCTTGGAAAAATATTTGTAGCTAGTCTCATGTGGTTAATTATCCTATTTTCCTGTACTAGTATACAATCTGTTTTACACCAGACTGAACTTTCTTATCAGTACTATTAGATTGTTAAAATGCCTTTACAATACACAGGCTTTACAATAAGAGGAAGAAATTGCTATCTAAGAGTAAGAGGGAACAGCCTCTAAACTGGAAACACTCCCTCCTCAGCTTAAACAAGCATATAAGACTTCTTGTGAAGTCCTCCAAAGTAAATTATGAATGAAGATTAGCTTCTTCAACTAAGGACACTCATAAGGCATTCTTTAGTTACATCCGTAACCTAAAAGGAAAGGCCCAGATTTGTGCCAAAGTAGTAGTTAATGATACCACATATACTGAGCCTGTGGACATAGCTAACCTCTTAGCTGACAGGTTCTGTGAAAATTTCACTCCCCTGTCCCTGCCACACATAAACCATGACATCCCTACCACCTGTCCCATATCTAGTATCTCTAAAGAGCAGGTTGTAAATGCCCACTCCAAGGCCAAAAACACAGCATCTATAGGACCTGATAACATCCCTGGCTGTATCCTACTTTGGCACCAACAAGAATTAGCAACAGCATTGGGTACTTTTTTCGATCATAGTCTAAGCACCAACTTTTTCCCAGCTGAATGGAAAATGGCCACCATTATCCCCTTGCACAAAGGTGGTGCTTCCACTGACTCAGGGAACTATATTCCTATTAGCCTGACTAGCCTTATCTGCAAGGCCATGGAACAAATCATCATGGACCTTATCAACAAAGATATCGGTTATCTTCAAACACTTGATCCTACTCAGATTGATTTGTCAGAGGAACATCATGCTTGTTAAACCTGGTGGACTTCTTTGAGACAGTCACCAAGGTCCTGGATGAGGGGAAATCTGTGCATACAGCCTACCTAGACTTAGCCAAGGATTTTAACACTATACCTCATGTAGGCATCATTGACAAACTCACCCAGCTAGGTATCAACCCTTATATCATTAGGTGGGTCACCAACTGGCTCACTGATAGAACCCATAAGTCAAAACAGGGGAATCCACCTGCAACAGCAGACCCGTAACTAGTGGTGTTCCACAGGGATCAGTCTTGGGATCTCTACTGTAAATAATCTACTTATCCAAAGTACAAGCAAAAACTAAAGGTCTGTGACAAAGTTTGCTGATGACTGTAAACTGGGAGCAGTCATAGAATCCCCAAATGATGTCAACATCTTACAAGAGGGTCTTATGCAAACAAATAATTGGTGCCAAAGTCATGGCCTTAACCTCAATGCAAAAAAATGTATTATCATCCCTTTCAATAAGGGAGATGTTCCTGGTAACTACCACATCAATAGCAACACCCTAAGTATGCACTCAGTGGTGAGAGATCTGGGCACACAGGTCGACAGCAACCTTACCTTTGATCACCATGTCTCCACAGTGGTAAGAAGGGCATTCTATATACCTCATCTCTTAAGTAAGGGCATTGCTTCCAGAAAAGAAGAAGTTAAAACTTCCCTGTCCCCTCATCAGGCCAACGTACCTTCTGGTATGTATCTTTCCAAGCACCTGCAGCAATTGGAGAGACCATAAAGGTTCCTCACAATGAAAATTCAATGTCTTCAGCTTCTTTCCTATGTGGATCAGTTGAAATCACTGTCACTTTCTTCTGTCTCATGCAGACTACTCAGAGGTGATCTCTGCCTTGCATATAAGGCAATTCTGACCATGCTTTATTGAAAATCCTGCATATCTGCAAGTCAAATGGCACAGAGGTTACTCACTCCAAAGACCTCAACCTAGTATGTGATATTAATAGAACTTGCTAGAGGGACAGATTTGTCTCCCAGAGGTTACCACACCTTTGGAAGACTCCCACTTCATGTCAAACAGCACCTCATTGGCCTTTTCCAAATGCAATCTGGATGATTAGAAGGGTAACTGTAAATTCAACCCAGGGGTTCCACCTGTGTTTCTCTTGGACAGGTGCAATAAGTGATAATCATGGAAACAAGGGTAACTTGGCTAGGTGTGTAAAGGCCCTAGAGCTATTAGCCTAGTAACTTCCTATGATCATATGAGCCTATGATCCTATACCTAAGTTTGCTTTAATAGCTTTTAATTACTAATACTTGTGGTAGTCAGTTTTATTCAAATTAGCCTTCGGACAATATATGATATCCTTCCAGTCTTATGTACAGCATTAACCCACCAGTCTTCCTCATATATTGTGCTTCTCTATTCAATACATGTATTATTCATACCTTTCTGGGTTCTTTCCTCCCTCTTGTAAATTTAACAATAAAGTTACTATGCATTTTACCTGACAGCCAAGGTTGCCGGCAGGCCGGTGCAAGGGGGTGCACTTGCACCCCTCTGGAACTGGCTGGTCAGGAGATTAATTTTCATTTAATTAAAAAAAAATTCCTCTTTAAGAATGCCCTTTGCGTGCAGTCACACAGATGGAACAGGTCCTTGTGACCTGTTTTTTCATCTCTGTCTGTGCGACTGATGGTTTACATCTTCATCATTCGCACCCAGGTGGTGCTTGAATTCCAAAAGATGTTTGGACTACGGGCAAATGTACGAGTGAGAGGGAGGTGTGTGTGTGTGATTTTAAGTGTTTAAGAGGTGTGTGGGGGGGGGGGCTTTACCATTTAAATGGCAATGAGCAGTAGGAAAACTATAGTAAGAGGATAAATGGTGTATGGCGAACCACCAGACTACTTTACATGTTACAAACTGCAAGAAGGCCAGGCTTACATAGTAATTTATTTTAATTTCTTAATTTTTTTTATATCTGTTTAGAGGGCTAGTGAACTGATCCAAAGACCTTTTTAAGTCATGACCTGGGCCATATAGCAAAGACATACAAACGTATATATTTGCATATAGATATGTTGATAGGATAGCATCATACACTAACATTGTTTACGTAAGTTTAATTAGCAATAGTAATACCAGTCACATTATACAGAGATAACATTTGTCAATATATGGTTATATACATCATTCATTCCAAATGATACCTCATGTGCTTTTAATGTACTTTCATAATGATTATTATGTGAAAGTAGAATTTGTAATCTTATGTAAGCCTAACAATGCCTATGCTATACATATTATCTCGGATCTTTGAAACCTTGACATTTATTGGATTCTATTGAGTATTATTTGAATCTGTTTGCCAGGGTAATCCTATGGGCTAAGCTTGTTAAAGGCTCCAGGGCCATTAGCCTAGTACACACCTATGAACCTATGAACCTATCTAGGGCCAACAGCAATATTTTGTATTTTTATGGTTTGGTGTTCCAGCTGGCAGACAACATTGTTGATATAAGATTTCCCCTGTTGTAAGGTTAAATAGGAGTATAACTAGGCAATATCCATCCTGATTTCGTAATGCTTAAGTGGAGTGCTGTCTTCTTAGCTTGTTTGTTGTGGTGATATCCATTATTCAGCAGTTTAAACACTAATGTGTTCAATACAAAATAGACCCTCACTGTCAAAGATGTCAGAGGTGCAGAGAAGTTCAGTACTTGGAGCAAGTGCTATGAATCTGAATATTTTTCTGTTTTTTGAAGGAGTGAAGTAATTGGAGTAAAACTGGGCACAATGTTCACAATATTTATTTCAAGAAGAAGATGGTGATTGTTCCTTTAGTGTCTGTAGTTACCAGGTATGATCATTTATAAGATAATTTTAATTGATTCAATACATTCGGGACTTTAGTATCTATATGACAGAAGTTAATGTAGCAGTCAATCCAGATACCTAGGAATTTTTGTACATTCACTTTGGAAAACAATACACAGATAGTCTTTAACTGATTCAGTAGTACTATTTTCTGGCAATCTGGTTATATATAATAACAAAAATATGGATATGGAAGAGTTCAGCATTGGTTTGTTTATATTTGACCAGTTCCCCAGATGCTGAAAGTCTTTTTGAAGACTGGCTTTCAGTCTTTTAATTATATTGCTTGACATCAGTAATAATATATTATCTGATTATGGAGTTCAGTTTAGGTCAGGAAAGTCATAGGGTAGAGCACTGATAAATATGTCTGTTTTGTGAGTAAGTAAATCACTTAATCAAATAGTGCTTTGGGGCAATTGGGTATTTGGGCTATGGTCCTTAATGATCTCCTGGGCTGCATACCTAATGAATACCTAAGAACTAGCATAATAATGAAAATAATAGGAGATCTAGGACTGGACTTTGTGGTATCCCACAAGAGAAAAAAAAAGTTATGCTGGTTGTATTATTTACAATAACTACTTCTTCTTCTGGCTTTTTCTGGTTAGGGGTCACCACAGTGGATCACCTGTCTGCTCATGATTGGCAGTGGAGTTTTACAGTGTCGAGTTTCCAGCCCAGCACCCAACCTTCCACAGAAGGCACACACACACACACACACACTCACACCTTAGGGCCAATTTAGAGTGTCCAGTCCACCTACTCCATGTCTGTGGGATGTGGGAGGAAACCGGAGCACCCGGAGGAAACCCACGTGACCACAGGAAGGAAATGCAGACTCTGCACAGAAGGCACCCCAGCTGAGGATCGAACCGGAGAACCTCTTGCTGTGAGGTGGCAATGCTAACCACTGCACCACCATGGCTGCCCTATTATTTACAATAACTACAAAAGGGAATAAGCAATTCATGACAACCTTCAGTAGTCAAAGTTTATTCCCCTGGTGCTTCAACTACTACCTTCCAGGTAGGATAAAAAACAGATTTGCATAGCTCTATAAACAGAGGAGTTCACCCTGGATCTATTATTTCTTGTGGTCACTTGAAAGACTTGATTATATAAATAATTTGTGAATCACTTTGTGACATTTGAAGAGAAGCCTTGTTTTGTAAATCTGTGAATGAGTAAATCATGCTTTGCAATTTCAAGTGATCTCCATAAACCAATAACTAAGGCTCATGAGATGCGCCATTTTCTTGTGTTTGCCAAGACATTATCTAAGAAAATGTAGGTTTCTGTTATTGTGCTATAATTTGCTTGAAATGCATGTTGCCATGGGAGAGAATGCCATATGCATTTTAAAAGTATACTATTTTTTTATAGATAACTTCATTGCAGTGTTTTAGCTTTTGGGCATTGTGAGTAACTGGTCACTGGTAAGGGGTTTAGATACTAACTGATGATGTGTGCACTGGATTTAAGATCTTCTGTTTTATTTCTATAAAGACAAATATTGTAATCAGCTATATTATTGTAAAAATCTGCAATATATCTGATTCTTAATTGTAATTTGATCTTTTGTCCTTACATTTCTTGAATAACCATTGTCTTTATTTTTCTTTTGGAACACTATCTCTTGAGTTAGTTCTATAAAGTCTTTGTTTCTTTTTTGGAGCATTGTTCCTGAGTCAATCCTGTAATTAATATGTTATCAACATATACAGTGTGTGTGTGTGTGTGTGTGTGTGTGTGTGTGTGTGTGTGTGTGTGTGTGTGTGTGTGTGAGAGACAGAATGAAATTCCCTAGTTACAGTTAGCACGAGGAATTTATTTTAAGTGCATTTTCAAGTTATTGTGAGCTTCAAGGGAAGTGAAGTATACTGCTGCTCATGCCAAGTCTGCTTAAAATGTACAACTGTTTTGTTCAGCAAATGGTATCACTATTGTCATATAGAATTTTAAAGTAGTGTTTGTAGCACAGCAGGTAGCATACTTGCATCTTAATGCAGAGGGCTATAGGTTCTACTCCCACAGCATGTAGATTTGTATCTTAAGGGGCTGGAGTGCTGCAGACCTGAGTATGTCCTCCTTGGGATGAGGCACCTAGTAACTACGTATGAATCTGTTTTTCAGCTTGATACCCATTCCCTATTGCAATATACCAGCTTACCATTTTTTAATGTAACATAGGCAATTTATTCTTCAAGGACAGCAGGCACTGAATTTGTAGATGAAACACTGAAATATGAAGTTGTTTTCTAACAACAACCCCTTCATTAGTTTCAGATCTGTTTAATGTGGAACTATTCAGATGACTTTTACTTTTTCAGAGATTGTGCATATTGACTGATATTGGTGGATTGCAACAGCAGAAGTTTGAATGGCCTTTTATGGCTGAAATGTTCTAAACTGGGCAGTTTGTCATTATTGGTTCATATGTTTTGTTTCATTGCTTACTGGCAAAATGTTCAAAACTATAAATTCAAAACACGCTCTATCAAGTGGTGCTGGATTATACAAGGTATGTAATTCAATCATTATATATTATAATTGATTCACCTTCCTTATTGTATTAAAGAACTCTCGCATGATCCTAAAGATGTGTGCAAGGGGCCTATAATTTGAAAACAGCCCAAAGGTAAATTTAATCCGCCACTCACCAGATGCATTTTCTCTGAATGTGGGTTTCAATGCTGTTTCAGTGAATGTGAGTTTCAAAGGTAGAAAAGTTTTAATGTCAAGTCTGTTTTCATTGTAAGACTATGGCTTTGTTTAGCAAATGTCTATCAATGTTTGTGCTATAAAATTTGAAATAAAATTTGTAAATTAAATCCAAATATCTGTCATCCTTGTAGAAGTAAAGCATAAAACAGTATGCACACTGAGAGTTCTGAAGTGTTTATGGCAACTGGGGAGAAATAGCCAAGTAAGGGGACACTGAAATGGCTGCATGGAGGGGGGGCAGTGCTGACGGGGTGGACTCTGGATTTGCACCCCCCTGCAAAATATCCTGCGGGCTCCCCTGCTGACAGCATCCCCCAGGCCATAGCATCTCTCATGCTCTCATTTTGAAACAGCTGTCAAAACTGCAAGAAATGAAGAGTTCTATCTCCCCATGCAGATGCTAAATAGAATATTATTTCATACAATTAACGTTAAAAAAAATAACAAAAATTTTTAATTTCATTACGTGCCACAGCTTGATTAAGAAAATATGAAAACATATTTAAATCCTTATATTTTTAGTTCAGTAGCACTTACAATAAAATGTTCCTTAACATATACAAGAAAAAAGGTTTTAGTTCCAGCACTGTGATGATTGTCAGTTACCTACCCTACTTTGTTCTTGCAAAGCCCCATTGTTTCTACTCTTTCCGTGAAAGCTAAAGATTTCTTAAACATTGTAAAAATACCACTGGATATTATGTCCACACTTTTAGAAACTCATTGTTCCTCCAGCTGTTTGCTGACTCTCTCTTCATTCACATTTTGCATTGCAGTTCCTTGTGCCATGGACACTAAACCTTTTACTGCCTTCCCAATGTTATTATACATCCTTGGATCACCTGGCCACCTGAGTCTAATAATGGCTGGAATCAACATTTGCTAGAGGTCTGTTGCCCAATTTAAGAGTGATTAAAGTGTCTTTCCTTATATGACCTAATATACATATAGAATGATGCTGCTACCTCCCCCTCCACACTTTGGCTCATAACCACAGTGTTCAGCCTTGAAATCACTGTGTAGTAAAATTTCAACTTTGTTTCTGCACGGACATGGAAGGAAAATTATCTAGTATGTGTTTTGTCTACTGAAGACATGGGACTACTGAAGGCACGGTTATAGTTTTGATGCCTGGAAACATCAGAGTGATCCCTACAGTGTTGTCCCAATACAGTCATCAGAAACACGAGGTCTATGTCATGATTCACAATATGATATTATACAAGCAGGATCAACATGCTTGTAAATGCATTATATCACCTAGCAACAGGAGCAGCAACAGAAGGATGCAGTATGTAGAGTGAGAATCTCTGGGCAGCAACAGGTGCGATATGTTACAGTGTGGCCAAGGAGACAATGTTTGGTCAACAACTTTGGATTATGGCATATACAAAGCAACACAGTTAAACAGTAAACATGAGGCAAGCTGTGCTCTTGCTCTGCTTTGCTGGTCAGTGCAGGAAATGGGCAAGGCACGCATGTCATTTGTACGAGATGCTGGGGTGGGATCACTGAAATGTGTCAGCAATTATCTCCTCCTGTAACTTGATCCTGGTGGAGCACACTTGTGAACTGGTCCCTTGTAATGTTCTATTCCTTCTGCTTGTGACAGTGAAACAAGTCAGTCAAGGGACAGGTAACCTGAATCATTGTGCGGTTATGCCAACCCACCCCAATTTATTTCCCAAAGAGACTGCTACATCTTGTTGGCATAGTGATTAGTAGTCTGCAGCCCTTCTGCCCATTATCTGAATGTCATGTACCTTGAAAGCCTGCATAGTACTGATTTCAGCATTGTTGAAACTATCCAACCCCTGCCTGCCTACAAAGTTCTGTGAATATGATGAATCCTGTTTTTATATATGCCTTAGTCCTTTCTATCTGGATGCATGGCTTGGACATGGCTCTCCCCTCTATTTGCTGCTATTAGAGTGCCATCTATAATTCAAGTAAGGGGAGAAGCTTTAAAGTCTGACATGGTCCCACCTGTGAAGGGAAAGGTTACACACCAACATTCAGAGGTACCTGCAGTTTACCCCTCTCTGCCTCTTTACTGCTCTAAATATTTTAGGTAATTGTAGCAGCTGTTTTTTATCCTATTTCACAGAGCTTGAGTAATAAGAGCATTGCCACAACCAAAACTGCAGTACAGATAGTTTACATGGTTTTCCTGTATGTTTACTGAGGTAAGCTCCCCCGTGTGAGCTGTCTTCATGTTTTAGCATCTTTTAGCTCCCAGTAGCACATCAGTGCAGCTATACTACCTCTCATTCTGCAGAGTTTGTCTTATCACTTGTTTATAGTGTTCCCTCACTTTTGTTTTCTGCCTTTTAGCAGCCACAGCCAAACTTTTTCACAGGCCATTTGTTTACCTTTGTTGGACTGGATGTGTAGAATCGCTTGACTTAAGAATGCTTAGACTGATTGTCTCCCACTAGCATTGGGGGTGTAGCCTGCATCACTCCCCTACTAGCCTGAATTCTCCAACCACCACCCAGATCCACATATTTAATCCCACTGCTCTCCTCCCACATTTTAATGATGTCAAAAACTGTCTTACAGACACAGATACAAATCAGGACAAATTCCACACATTTGTCCATCGCATACCATCCATAACATTAGTATTATCTGCTTAAAACCATTTCACTCACTAACCTACCTGACACAGCATTCATCTAGAGTGCCGCTCTCCCCAGAAACACAGTTCCTCATCACAATCTCCCACTAGTGCTAGGAGTCTGAGTATCCCTCCCAGTCACCTCTCAGACAAGATTTACCCATCCAAATTATTCCATCACTTGGTAAAGTTTAAACTAAGAGAAGACTTTAATACAACAAGAAAATACTGGCTTATGTCCAACTGATATTAGGTAAACCAGTAGAGCCATTGTCTCCTATACCCAGTTGATCTTACCTTACTGCAAAACAATAGATTAAACACAGTTTCTGTTGTATTTTGTAATAGGTTGCCCTGTTTTCCATTGAGCACCTGTTCCGCCACTATTCTCCCAGTTTATATCACTTTATTGAAGACCCAATTTAGCAAATCGCTATATGTCGAACTCAGTTAATCTAAAGCCAAATTCAGTAAAGGATCTCTTCAGCATTTTTTTTTTTCACTGTGAAAGAAAGTAGTTGGACATCAGTGGCAATTTGCTCTTTTCCCCACTGTAGTGCGATCTCAGAGTTAGTATATTTAGTTAGGGGGTATGGTGGGTGAAGCCTCACATTTTGCTGGGTTTTACGTTTTGTAGTTTTTGTGACAGTCAGTAGATGGCTGAGGCCAGTTTCTTTCCCAGGGAAAAAATTCACTGAAGAGATCCTTTGGCGAATTTGGCTTTTATTTAACTGGGTTTGACAAATAGCAATTATCTAAGTTGGGTCTTCGATAAAATTATATAGACCTTTATTCTCCTTGGTCACCATAAGACATATACTGCATTTCAATCTATTTCACCCTAACACTAATCAGTAACATAGCAAGAAGCAACTCTGTGACCAGTTTAATGAAAACAACCCAAAGATTAAAAATATCTTTGACACCAGATATGGATTACACTGCTGCCTAATAAACAGACAGGCATTTTTATATTACCACAGCTCAGGACCTTACTCTTTTCTCCAGGGATCAGTCCCACTCTGCTCAGCCACACTTCAAACAGATTCAGTATCCTCCCCACCCACCACCATATCATTAACTTCACTGGTAAAATGTATCACCTGACTCTTTACTACCCATACCAGCCAATATAGCCAATCAATTAAAACCTAATAAATAACCAATTAATTGCAGATCAGAAAACAGCAGTCTTTTTCCCCATCCTTCTATTCATAGGTTCATAGGTAGGTACCAGGCTATTGGCCTTAGGGCCTATATAAGCCTAGCCATAAAGGTACCTTGGCTTTTGCCACCCAAGAAAATTATTTTCCTGTGCTGCTGTCGAGTAGAGCCACAGAAGTGATCCCCAGGGTGAATTTCCTATTTCCCATTCAATCATCAAGATTTTTCTTGAAGAGTGCTAATGAGGAGCTCTGTTTGACATTGATAGGTAGTCTGTTCCAGACTATGGGAAGTCTCTGGGACAGGAATCTATCCCTTCAGCATGTTCTGTTTAATGTGGTGACAAGGTTTAGGTCCCTACAGCGTGTAGCTTGTAGGGATTGGGATTTCTTTAAGTGGAGCATGTCCAACAGCTCTGGGTTTGCCATAGCTTTGTATGTTAGGCAGAGATCACCTCTGAGTAGGTGATATGCGACGGAGTAAAGCTAGAGTTTTTTGAGACCATCTGCATAGGACATCTGTTTGAGGCCAGTAATCCTCTTTGTGAGGTATTTCTGTGGCCTTTCCAGTTGTTGTAGATATCTTGTGAGGTACATACTAAAAGGGGTGCTGTACTCTATAATGGGTCTAATGAGTGATGAGTAGAGGGGAACAATGACCTCTTTTTTTCTGGATGAGAAACCTTTTGTGATGTGGTGTGCCATGTAGAAGGATTTCCTGACCACTGTGGTGATGTGATTATCAAAGGAGAGACTACTGACCACCTGTGTCCCAAGGCCTCTTATCACACTTTCGGTGTTAAGTAGACTATCACCTATGTGGTAGTTCATGGGTACAGAGTTTTTTTCCAAAGGGGGATGACAATGCACTTTTTGGCATTGAGCTTCAGGCCATGGCTTTGACACCAGGCATCTGTCTCAGTGAGGCCCTTTTGTAGTATGTCCACATTGTTAGGAGTTTCAGTTATGGCTTCCAGTTTGCAGTCATCTGCAAACTTCATTAGCCAAAGACCTTCTGTGTTAGCCTGTACTTCAGAGAAGTATATACCAAACATGAGAGGACCCAGGACTGAACCCTGTGGTACTCCACTTGTCACTGATCTGAAGTCAGATTTGGAGTCTGCTACATTCAGAGTGTGAGTTCTGTCCATGGGCCAGTTGGCAACCCATCTTGGGACATAGGGATATATACCTAGTTTAGTGAGTTTATCTATAATTCCAGAGTGGGGGGATGGTATCAAAAGCCTTGGTGAGATCTAGATAGGCTGTGTGAACCACCTTACCCTCATTTATGGCTTTGGTGACTGCTTCAAAGAAGTCTATCAGGTTTAGGAGACATGATCTGCCTTTTACAAACCTGAACTGGGTGGGATCCAGAGTTTGGAGATTACCAATGTCTTTGTTTATGAGTTGCAGACCAGGCTCGTCAGGCTAATGGGGCAGTAGTTCCTGGGGTCCGTTGTGGCTCCCCCTTTGTGGAGTGGGATAACCGTCATGGTGCTCCATTCAGTGGGCACAAAGCCTGAGGTGAGGCTATGATTGAACATGGTACTTAGGTGCGGTGCCAGTTCTTTTTGTAGTTTATGTAGAACGCAGCCTGGGGTATTGTCAGGTCCCATGGATGCTGTGCTCTTGGCTTTAGAGAATGTGTTTTTTGCCTGTGCAGCCGTGATTACAGGATCTTTGCATTCTTCTGGTATAGAGATGATCCCTCTAGGGGATGAGGGGGTAACGTTAGCACTGAACCTATCTGCCAGGATGTTGGCAACACCAGTTGGTTCTGTATATTTAGTGCCATTGTGCTGTGACTCAGAGCAGATCTGAGTGTTGCCATTGAGATTCTTAACATAGCTATAGAATGCTTTGTGGTTGTCTTCAGAGTCAGTGGCAATTTTGTTTTCGTAATTAGCTTTGGAGGATTTTATGAGGGATCTCAGCTTCTTACTGAGGCTGACCAGGGAACTCCTCCAGTCATGGGATTTTATTTTTTTTTTTGCAACATTTTCTTTCTACTGTTGTTGAGTTTGTTTATGACAGAAGTCCACCAGATTGGCTTCCTTTTTTTGGAGGATAGCATCTTGGTTCTGTTAGGGATAGCACGATCCATGCACTCATGTAGGTACTTATAAAGTGCATTTGTGTAGGATTCAGCCATCATACCTCTATTGTCCATCTGCATGGGTGTCATGAAGTTTGTCACTTCTGTCTTAAGAAGTGTGAAGTTGTCTTTGGAGAAGTTTTTTACTGTGGTTTCCCTAATGGAGGGTGGGGGTGGGATGTGGATGTCTAGGGTGATTAGCTTGTGGTTGTATATGACCAACGAGGAATTGACCTTTGGTGTGGAACACCGGTTGCCCATGTTGGTAATGACCAGGTCTAGGATATTGCTGCCCCTGGTGGGGGTGTGAATAAGTTGATCCAAGGCGTTGGAATTTATGAATTCCCGAAAACATTGAGCAAAAGAGTTGGTACTTGAGTAGTTTTCCCAATTAATGGTGGGGTAGTTGAAATCGCCCATTATTAGGGTGTTGGGTTGTATCCTAATATTTTCCAGTGTATCAAGAAATGAGGAGTGGGAATCCTTGGGCATGGTGGGGGGTCTGTAGAAAGCTACTATTTGGATTGCGGTCTTGCCCAGAGTTAGTTGCACTTGGATAATCTTGGATGCATTATGCTGTGTAACTAGCCTGGAGGTGTAGATATCCTTAATGAATATGGACATGCCTCCGCCTTTAGTGCTTTGGTCTGGGTTAGGTGACCGAAAGGTGTGGTATGAATTATAGCCTGGTAATGCAGGGGTGCTCTCTGGAGCTTTGCACCAGGACTCTGTCACTGCACACATGTCGATGTTCTCCATTTTAAGGAGTGCCTCAAGTGAGTGCATTTTGTGGTTTAGACTTCTAGCATTGAGTAGCATTATCCTCAGATTTTGCTTGCTTGTAGCTGTTACGGTGGTGAATTTGTCATTTGAACCTTGCCTAAAAAAGGCACTATAGGGGTAGCAAGAGCCTTAGCCAGTATCCGGAATCCCAAGGACGACAGATGCAGGCCATCTCTGGCAAAGCATCATGGTCTTTTGATCATGCCATCCCAGGCAGACAAATACTGGATCCCCTTAGAATGACACCAGAAGCTTAGCCAATTGTTGAAGTCAATCATTTTGTCCTTGTACTGTGGTATCATTCTGGATGATGGCAGGATGCTACTGAGGGCTAGGGTCATACCTGCCTGGGCTGCAAGATCGGAGAGCTCCTCCTATTATCAATCCTGTACACCAATAGGTGCATTGCAATATTTTTTGCAGTTTTCTTCCTCCCATTTCTTCTCTATAAGCTTCATTACAACTATTTCACAGCTCCCAACATGCATATGCACGTACTTCCCCAATAGCAACTTTAGCCACCCTAATCTCATTAACTACTTATCAATCCTGCCCTACATATGCTCAAACTTAGTCCTCCATAAAAAACCTACTTACCTGCTGTCCACAGACACAACTCCCTAATCTGGCCATCCTTCTTCAGCAGCAACAAAATCCTACTCACAAAACATACATTACTAATCTACATCAAATATGAAATTTCATAGGCCAGTGCAAAAAAAAAAAAAAAAAAAGTATCAAAACTAGGTGTTCCAATACCTGAAAAACTCCACCACCCACCCTAACAAACTAATAAGGAGCGAAGATGTACACTTCAACCCTGGCCCAACACTGACCCTACATAAAAAAAAAAAAAACAACAACCAACCCAACTAAACCCATTGCATAAAAACTTCCCTCCTCAGCAAGCCTCTAAAGCACAACAAACCCCAGTTACTTCCTCTAGCCTACAAATATATAATCTGAACATCCATAGCACCTGCATTAAGATATCTGACCTTCACACGTGGACTAAATTCTATCAATCCCTCATCCTAGTTATCTCTGAAACCTGGTTAAGACCTGAAATTAAAGTTGAAAAAAATTCCTCCCGGTTACACCATCAAAGATCGCATAGGTAAATGAGCTGTGGGCATAGCTATCATACTTCAGCCCACCATAGAAATCCATCTTTCAATTCTTCCACAATACAGCCATAAAGAAATACTTATAGCCAAACTCCACCTAAACAATCAGAAATTCATAATTTGTTTAGCCTCCTACACCCCCCCCCACAAAAAATGCCAACACTACCAAAAATATACTTAGATATTTATCATCTACTTTCAACCAAGAAACCATCTTGCTTGATGACTTTAACATATATTGGATATCTAGCAAACATAATTCTACTCCCTATAATTTTAACCACTGTCATTTCACTCAGCTGATCCTACCTGATTTGACAAAGTATTCAAAAAACATCCCAACTAGACTGCAAACTCTCAAGCAAACCTAAAACAGTTAAACTATTCAACATCCTCCCTGACGCTCTCAGCGATCATTACCCCGCTTACAAAACAATATACTTCAACTCTTTGAGAAACTTAACTAATTTTGATATATTCATATTTAATGACACACTTAACTCATTACATCCGAGTGATGCCTCCAGGTGCATCTGCAGTTGACTCCTACTGACGCCTCTAGGCATCAACTATTGCTTTTTCATATTTGCATCAATAATTCCAAAACCATGTTATTTACAAGGTTTTAAAATATTTCATCTTAAAAATTACACAGTGGAAAACTCAACTGCATTAATATTTGACCTGTATTGAGTGCAGGTAAAGAGAAATTAACAGTTGTTTTTTATGATATTAATTTATATAGATATAATTTTCACATTTTTTAAATATTTCAACAACAAAGTAACACAGACTGAACTCCTTAGTCTAACATGAAAGCTCTCAGCTAGATGAATAAAATGCTGCTGACAGTATGTGTGTAACTTGAGTGGTTGCTGAAATATTGTAAATTGTTAACAAAATATTACAAACATAATCCCTTGGATTCAGAAATGCTTTATGGTGTGCATGCGCAGTGTAATAGTTACTGCATGGAATATGGAGTCCGAGCGATCCAGTAAACAAGGCTTGGGATGTGCACGAGCACTCTAACACTGTTCCTGCACAGACACCACTGCCTAATGCTAATTACCTCATTTGCTGATGAAAACCATGCAAATGAAGTGAATTAGTGATTCAGCAAGCAGGCAGGTGCCCATGCAGGAACAGTGTTAGTTGCAGAAATGTATTCAGCTACTAGCCAAATACATTTCTGCAAATAACAAAACAGAGGCATGACAGTGCCAAAGAAAGCATGTATTCTACTTATTAGGCATGCCAATGGCCAAATATATGGTCATTGGCAATGAAAATAGTTTAGTGTTTTAAAAATAAAAGTTTAATTTATTTTTTTGGCCATTCTCTACCATTTAATCATAGGGCAGTGGTGTGCAAATGGGATCGTGCCAAAAATAAAACAAAAAATTTGAAAAAGCAATTTTCAGGGAAATCTGCATTTTGCCATTATAGTCAATGGCATGCAGAATGAAAACAATACCAGTAACTATGGAATAAGGCAGTGGGGTATGCAAATGAGGGGAATTTTACTGAATCACAAATTTCTTCTAAGTGTCAGACTGCACCTAACTGTGTAGGTGCTCTAACATGGCCGTATAAGCAGGAGAAGTAGATAACATCAAAAGGGGGTGAGTCATGCTTGCTGTAAGCACATTGGAGCTTTGCGGCCCATGTTTGCCCTTAACTAATCACAGCTAAGGAAGGGTGTGTGTCTGAGGCTGCCTAATAGTGTTTACATTGCCTAAACGGGTGTGCGTGGCATGCACCAGGTCTTAAACAAACAAAACAAAAACAGGAAATAGCAGAACTGATTACATTTGAGCAGCAGGTATGCACAGCGTGCATTGGGGCTTAAAAGGGGCAAAATGAGATAGGGAAAAAAGGGGGGAAACAGCAGAAGGAAGGTGGTTAAAGACAACTACCATAGCTGGCAGGTGGAATGTATCAGAATCAGCCAATTACACAGGCAGCAGCCCAGCACACTACTATAAACTATGTAAATCCCTTTCAGTCACCAACAAGGATAAGTAAAAACTCCAGCAAGCACTCTACCCTGGATTGGATACTAGTCAGTAAGAACCCCCAGTCATATATAACAGGCTGCTTATCAGATAGCCTCAGTGATCACTCCCCAACATTCCTACTCAAAAAATACCTGTACCAAGCTAAACCTGTCATCTATCATCAAATACGTAAAAAAATAAACTTTAACCCACTCACATTCATCTCATCCCTCAAAGAATGTAACTGGCATGCTCTAAAGTACCTCAGTCTAGATGACGCAGTTGAATCTTTTAATACTACCTTCCTGAACATCCTTAATTACCATGCCCCCATAAGATTTTCCAGAACCAAAGCACAACCCTCCCCATGGCTACAGAAAACCACTAAGTCAGAAATGAAAAACAGGGATAAAGCCTGGGAGCACTGGCGCAAAACCAAAACCCCCAGCTAGACAGAAATTCCTAGAACTACGCAATAGAGTCAAAAGCTAATAAAACGGGACAAATTCCAATATTACCAGTCTGCCCTAGACTCCTCACAACACAGCCCCAAACAATTCTGGTCCTCCATAAACTCCATCCTCCACCCAGGTAAAGTCAGTACCCTCCTCCTAACATCCCTCACTCCTCAGAAAATATTGCTACCTCATTCAACACACACTTCACAAACCATACTATCACTAGCTAAACAACACAACCCCCCCTCCAACCTACACCTTCAACTAGTAATCTCCCCACTGCCTTCTCTTTTTCTCCTGTACCTACCTCCAACATAAAAACTCTTAACTAAACTTAAACCCACCAAATTAGCAGCAGACAACCTCCCAAGTGAATACCTACAAATCGCAGCTGATGCTCTGGCCTACCCAGTATCCATCTTGATTAACCGATCTCTGTCAGAAAGTTACGTTCCCACATTGTGGAAAGTCTCACATATAATTCCCTCCACAAAGGCGGACCCTCTGCAGAACTAACCAATTACCACCCCATAGCTATTCTCTCTCCACTCTCCAAAATACTAGAGAGATGCATACACTCTCAGGTCTCACACTACCTCCTTACTAACAACCTCCTTTCCAGTACTCAGCATGGTTTCCGACCAAACCATAGCACCACCACTGCCTTACTCTCCTTTACTAACACTATCCTTCAGCATAAAAACAATGGCTATCTCTCCTCTGCTACTTTCCTAGACCTATCTAAAGCATTTGACATGGTCCCACACAAACAACTTATCTCTGTCCTCAATAACCTATCCTTCTCACAATCAGTCACCAACTGGTTTCAGAGTTACCTGTCTGACCGCCAACAATCCATTGTATGGCAGAATGACATATCTCCCCAACTACCTGTCTCCATAGGGGTTCCCCAAGGATCCATCCTTGGACCCCTACTTTTCTCTGTTTACACCAATAATCTAGCCTCTGCCACCAAACATGGCACACTCATCCAATACGCAGATGACTCTACCATCATCTGCTCAGCCCAGTCCCTACCCAAACTGCAAAAAGTCACACAGGAAGCCTTTTCCTCTGTTGGAACATGGTTATCCGATGCCCAATTAATACTCAACCCAAACAAAACTAAACTACTCATCTTCCAACCCACCAAACATACTCAAAACAACTCTCACTTTAACATCACAGCAAAAGACAACACCACTATATACCCAACTGAACACACCAAATTGCTAGGAGTGGAAATAGACAATAAACTAAAATTTGACATTCACATATCCATGACCATAAAAAAAGTCCACAAAAACTAGGAGCATTATATAGAAATAAACAATTTCTCACCAAAGCAGCAAAGATTTCAATAGCAAATTCCCACCTTATCTCCACCCTACTTTATGCCTCTCCAGTATATACCAACCTAAGGCAATGTGATCTAAACAAGCTAGAGACCTGCTACAACAAAATCACAAAATTTGCCACAGGGGCATCCTACCGTAGTCACCACTGTCTCTCACTTGCTGAACTGGGCTGGCTTGAACTCCCTCACCTCCTTCAGTGGTATCAACTCTCACTCACCCACAAACTAGTAAACCATCCACTAAATGTCCCATCCCTCCAGAATCTACTCCAACCCTATCGCACCACCAGACCACTAAGATCCAGCAAAAAAATCACTTGCAGATCATTAAAGCCAATAACTCTGCTGGTGAAGCACTATTCTCTTGTGCCATAGCCAAATTATGGAACTCACTCCCACCCACAATTACCTCCACCATCATGCACCAACTTCAAAACTTTATTAAAAGCACCTAAAACATGCTGGCTATGCCCTTGCAACTCCCACTCTAATATCATCCACCCCATCCAACTACTACCTTTCTTTCACCTCCACTAACTACCTTGATGATAGCAAGCTCAGATGCTCATAAGCCTAGTACTTATTATACAGCAGGAACTTCTCATTGTTACATTTGTTAATGCCTGTTATGTACTTCACAGATAAAGATTCTAGTTGTCTACTGATGTACTATGTTCTTCATCTGTAAATATGTTGTAAGTAATTTCTATGTTAAATTGTTAATCACTATGTAATCCAGTGTAACTACTGTCTGTTTATTTTACTGTGGAGCTTTTCTCCCCGGGCCTCCGCTGAAAATGGACCCACGTCCAGTCGGACACTCCCGGTCAACAAATTTAAATAAATAAATAAAATAAATAAATAATAGTCTGTTTTTTCCCACAAACTCTATACCACTGGTGCACACATTCGAGGGAATTTTAAACTGACAAAACTAATGAAAAATTTTATGGTTGCTGTCGTTTTGATCCATCAGTATGTGCTAGAGACTGACAGTGTTGAGGAGGTTAATGCTGACAACCATCCCAGACCGAGGAGGAGAAGAGTGTACAGACCCAGGGTAACCTACCAGGGTCTAGATGAGCTGGAGACAGTGGAGCGCTACAGGGTGGACAGCGATACTCTGCAGCAAATCATCGAGTTGTGCCAGCCTTGCCTCAGACCCAGAGCCAAAAGAGGGGAGCCCATCCCAGTGGATACCAAGGTATGTGTAGCCTTAAGAATAGTAGCTACAGGTACCTCCCACAGACCAACTAGGGATATCATGGGGGTCTCACAGGCATCAGCATCCAGGGTACTTCACCAGTTCCTGAATGCTATGCTACCACATGCTGGTGAGCATATATAATTTCCCTGCACCCCTGAGGAGTTGACCAGCAATATGCATCTCTTCCACCGTATAGCAGAATACCCTGCGGTACTGGGTGGTATAGACTGCATGCATATCCACATCAAAGCACCACCCAGTGAACAGGGTAGGGCATACATAAACAGCAAGGGCTTCCCCTCCATCAACTGCCAGGTTGTGTGCAATGTCCAGGGCATAATCATGAATGAGTGTGCTGGCAGTCCTGGAAGCTATTACGACTCCCACATCTGGCATTCCTCACAGCTGTATCAGGGATTTGCCAGGGGGGACGTTCCATATGGTCATCTGTGGGGGATGCTGACTATGTACTGGAGCCATGGATGATGACACCCATCAGAAATGCACACACACCCACACAAGAACACCATAATGAGGTGCATGCACAAAGCAGGATCATTATAGAGTGTGTGTTTGGGATGCTCAAGTCAAGGTTCGGCTGCCTTGATATTTCTGGTGGAGCCTTGCAGTACTCTCCAGCCACATGTGCATATATGTTCATAGTATGTGCCATGCTACACAATATGATCCTGCAGAAATAGCTGCAGCTGGAACAGCACAGGGAAGGGCCACACAGCCCCTCACCATTGGCAAGGTCACCACAGGCACAGAGGTACTCAGAGGAGGAACCTCCTAAGCCTGCCCCTGTAGGCAGATGGAAGCATGCCCAGTATGCCCATGCCTTGGCAAAGAGACAACGCATAGCACACAAACTGACACTGTAGGGACCCAGGGACTGATACCTCTCTCTGACTCACACACACATAGTAAAAGTGATGCCAAACATGACACTACCTGTGCCGTACCAGGTATAGACAGTGTACTGTGTGCATCCGACATAGTCAGCCCTCAAGCACCGTCCTCACAACTGCCTCAGGCTCAAGGTAAGTCAGTTGTCCTAACAATGAATGAATGAAGTAGTATGGTCTCATAATATATCTATGGTATTGATGCAAGCATGCAAGAGAATTGGGTGGCTGAATGGGATAGCAGCAGACAACTGACAGCTATGTGGGACAGCAGAAAATCCATGACAAATGCTGGTGTCACCATACTAGGCAGTAGTACTCAAGGTGACAATTCCCACTGCAGTACATGTGGGGTGGGGGCCACCTAACTGGGTGGCTATAGATCACACACATAGATGTCAATGAGTGTTCCCATACCCACCCCAGCCTCACCCAGCAGGGCAGGTGTAGATGACCATAAAGAAAGGTCTGGAAAAGGAAAGGTCCATAAATGCCGGTAATGGTGAACATCCCCCTACAGACCTACACAGACACAGTACAACAGGTCTGGCAGTTGCTGTATAGTTCTGAAGGGTAAGAGGTCTGAAACTGAAATGTATGCCATTACAATCTAACCTGGGTTCTCTACTGATATGTCTCTATTCTGCAAGATATGGCACAATACAATACTAAATGGAAGTAAACAGTAAGTGAAATACCAGCACAGTCAGTGCAAATGTGTAAAGTCATCAGGTGTGCCCCCCACATAGAAATGCAGTAACATTTATGTTTGTAGAGTAATATCAGTGGAGCACACATTGCCAGGCCAGTCCCAATCAATATGATAATTTGCTGCATGTCCACAATATGCAGGGGTCAATGTGCTAACTATGTGTGTGGTTAATATTGTCGGGAAGTGGTCAGCATGTGCCCCTGCATGTTGTGTCTCAGTGGCCTAGGCACAGTACTGTGGATAACAGGGCCATGTCCCAAGAACTGCAACACCAACTAATCTACGTTAGCAGTTGTACACACTGTCTAGATGTCAATATCAGTCACTGGTGGAAAGCTGGACAGGTCATGAACAGGGGGCCATACATAGAAACAGTACACAGGTGGAAGCACCCTACACAGTGCCTATAATAACTCTCAACTGCACACAACTTTGGAATAATGTATAGAGGTTAGCATCTCATTTGTAGTCCCTCTCCCATGAAATACTGGTTGTCTGGCCAATCAGTGGCAGATCACAAAAGCCAGAGTTACAAAATAATGACAGACTGCTGATGTCCACACACAAGGTAGGATAAGGAGAAGATCACACTTGTACCTGTGAGGCAGGTGCCATAAGCTTCCATATCACACATGCACTCAGGTCACCCCCCCCAATAGCCACAAGTATCACACTGGTCTGATCCTCGCTGATGGGAATGATTTCAGAATGACCCCACTGAGTATGGGAAGACACACATGGTGCAGCGTGGTGAATCGGTGTCCCATCCAGGGTGTGTCCCTAGCTGTAAGCAGCACCCTGATGAAACCCAAACTGATGGATCAATACAAACATGAAGGATTGCCAGTAACACTTGACCCACTTACCACTGTCACCCTAGGGGGATCCACTGGCTTGCAGCCTGGGAACGTATGAGTGACAGAATGCACTGCCATGCTACAGATGTGTGTGTGTGTGTGTGTGTGTGTGTGTGTGTGTGTGTGTGTGTGTGTGTGTGTGTGTGTGTGTGTGTGTGTGTGTGTGTGTGTGTGTGTGTGTGTGTGTGTGAACAGTATTCCCTGTGTGTTGGGTCAACACAATACCCTCTGGGTGTGTGGGATTTGGAAATCTGATGTGTGTTCCACCCACTACACTTACTATTGTCCACTGTACAAGAGCTGCTGATGTCAGCCACCATACACTTACCTGTATACACCCCTCTTCCCTATAAGCTATGTGGCACATGCAATAACTGTTATACAGACCTGTTAAGTGTGTACAGCTGTACCCCGGATATGACACACTCAATGTGTTACCACACTATCATACCCATTGTAGATAATGTCTGCAGGGCCACATCCTGTCGACACAGACAGCTAGAACACAGAGTACATTATGGAGACCATATTCAGTCAGCATTAATAACAACAATAATGCATCATGGCTGGACAGCTACACACTCTGATGTGTAACCATTAAACATGCTGGCTGACAACACTTTACACAGCATTACATTGCTAAACTGTACTAAATTCACCCTCTGCATCAGAACCATATTAGCATGTCCCTGAATCAATGGTATGGATTACAAGGATGTGGCATAGGTATCATCATATGCACAGGGTGTGGTGTGGGTTTGTCAGAGGCCTAGGCTGGGCCATTTGGTTGACATCATGTGTGTGTTTGGGGGGGTGCTCATTACATGTGCAGAGAATGGTGTGTGTAAGTCTGGAGGTGACCTGGCTGTGATGGTGATGTGTGTATATGGATGCACACAGTCACTCCATGTGGCTGCCCTACATAGGGGTGTGTTGGACAGCTGTGGACCCTACATGGCAGGGTGTACAGTTCACCATCTCCAGCCATGGACATGGGAACTGGGCCTGCCAGGGGACCCACTGGCACCACAAGGCCCAAAGACAGATGCAGTACTACTCCCCAATGGTGACTGCTGTCTGCTGGATCCACATCCCTGTTGGGACCAGCCAAAACAACGTGTTCATGGCCTGCTGCATTGTGACATGGACAGCAACTCCCCTGCAGTCGTGCTACTGGTAATGCCACTACAAGAGCGAGAAGTTGCACCGCCACATGGACCTTCAGCTGTTTGTGGTGCTGTCCTACATCCACATGGCTGATGGGCAACTCCCACTACATGCTTTAACACAGACATTCCATGGTTGAGGATTGCCACCATCTCACCCAACCGTCTATCCATGGCGTCAGCATAATAACGGTGGGCATCAGCAAGATCATGGATGTTGTCACATTTAGCAGGAAGAGTTGCATTTGTGACCCTGAGAATCTGTCTGGTGTTACATTCATTACATGCCTGTGCCTCCATGATGGTCCGAAACATGCATCTGGTGACACCTGCTGTGACACTTATGACAGGGGCATGACAGACAACAGTCATCCTTCGAGCACCCCTGTCCGTCCGCCTGTGTGGGACCTTGCAAGTTATCTGGCTATAGCTAGTGTCTACAGACACACTTGCCATAGTCACCACACTTGCCTCTCCCATGCCACCACCTGCCAACTGTTCATAATCTATGGCCACTGGTGATGGGGTATGTGTAGGCATTGTTACTGTGTGCAGGGATGGGGTGGACAACAGTGGGATTCCAACCAATGGTACAGATTTGGCCCTGACTACCCCACCTGTGCCTCACTATGCCTATCATAATTGTCAGAGTCTGCGGAGACACTGACATCAGTTTCCAAGCAGGAGGGACCCTGACCCCCATCACCACCTGTGAGGGGAAGACAATATATGTAAATTAATACCTGTACATTATGATTGACTGCCATGCACACAGACACACACCTAGACACACACACAGACATGCACACAGCCACTTACAGGTAAGGGGGCACAAAGCTATTGTACAGACAACACATTACCCAAAAGGTGACATGCATGACATGCATGACACACAGACCTCAACATCGTGCATTGCAGTCATTCTTAATCCTTGTTACTAACAATATACATCTCTGGGATGCATGAGTACTGTTAGTAGGGTGACGTCCATTCCCATAGCACACACTGCACCCATGTACACATTATTGCTGTTCACCTGTATAGCACAGTGGCAACTACTGTAGACCATGCCTCACAACTGTACAAATCACTGAAGAATGTGTAGATGTCTAGCAGATATGTTTGCTCTGTTCCTCACAACCCCTGTGTGTTTGTCTGACATATAACTGGGATGATAAGAGGATTGGTGTCACTAATTAATGACATACATTTGATTTGCAGACCTCATCACCAGCAGTGAATGTATGTTCAAACAAATCCTGTTACACCAACAACCTTCTAAGCTTAACGTGGATATGATAAGTGTATAACTCCACAATCTTTGCAAGATGAGCCTCACTTTATTCTTGCTGTCAGAGCCATGGTTGCTGTGCAGAACCTATACATATTTATATTCTTACCATAACATAACAAAGTAAACACAATAGTCTGGGGTTTTTACTTTTATTGAAAGTGACGTAGACCTTTATTGTTAAATATCCTGTACATCACTACTAATCTGCTAACGGTCATTTATTAATTACACATTACACATTTTACCTACTGGTAGTTGACATTCTACTCCATTCTATTTATTTGCCTTGAATACTTCAAGCTAGATTTGTACTTACCAGCCTCCTGGCATAGCCTTAGCAGCCTGTTTACGTGTGTGCCCACATTCATAGCCCTCTCATCTGCAGCTGTACAGGAGATAAAGAAACATTTATGCATGCCTATCAATCATATACTCAGGCTGGACTTTGGGGAACAATAAGTGATACTGATCCTTACACACTTCTGGGACATTCTGTGCCCATGCATCTTGGGTCCACAGGTTTAAGAGCTTCCTCTTCCTATGCTTGAGATCAGCATAATGGTGCCAAACTTGGTCACCAGTTTGAGGGATGCCAGTAACACTGGTGAGATCATGTGCAAGATGGTCCCAGGCCTCCACTTTGCATTGTGAGCCCTGGTACTGGTACTGGTCCTGCAGCAGTCTCCCTTCATGATCTTTCACAAGAAGTCCAACCATGACCCTGGACTCCTGAATGCCCCAACTCTGTGCCTGAAAGCTCATACCCTCACCAACGTCAGCCATAGTTCCTGCAGTGATCAGATGCAACTGGTCATGGCTGTATTCACACATGTGGTTTAAATAGAGCTGAATTACCACACTTTGCCATGATTGGATGACTTTGAATATGCTGAGAAATGGGCAAACCCGCTTAGCTAAGGTTGGCAGTACTTAAAGGGATAGATGTTGAGCACTGCTTACCAATGTGCAAATCCGCTTATCTGAGCTACTTATTGCTTAGCATTTACATTTAAGCAATGCTTACACCAGGTTAGCCTAGCTGAGCACTACTTAGCATTGCTCACATTTCATTTTATAAAGTATCAGGATTGTGGTATTGAGTCATCATTACTGACATATTATAATTTTATGTTTATCTTCCATGATATCCCCTATGTGCTTTCATTACATTATATTCTTGTGTGAATATACTATATGGGACACGTATTTATATGGGGCTTTCACATCTTTTCTAGACTGACACCCAACCTTTGGACCTGCTACACTGCCCTGGTTGACTGAAAGCAGTTGCTAAATAATTTAAGTTTACAAAAATAATTTTAACAGTACTTTCCCATAGAAAAGTAGGTTGCTTATCTTGGTACTTGAACTGTGAATGCCTGCATGTAAATGCCAGGACTCTAACCACTATACTACCTCAGCTTGGAATTTTCATCTCTATATTTGCATTTATCTCTTGGGGATGTTTAAGCTGTGCTAATTGGATGGCCATAATGTGCACACATGCTTAACTAAGTTTAACATTTCTTAGGCTTGAAAAAAAAATATTATGTTATTTTCATATTATTATGTTATGTAAGTGAGTCTTGTGGTTTTCTGACAAATCATTGAGGACTTCAATCATGAAATAATGTCATTCACTTGGCGTTCGGGCTTCTATCCTTCAGGGACTCCTGTTAATACATATCCTGTGTGAGGGCATATTTTCAGGCATGCCCGTAATGTATTATTTATTCCCCCCATCATTTGTGCCTTTGTTAACATGCACTGTTGGAAGGACATATTGGCATACATTTGCTTTCAGACTTCTACCCTTCTGTAATTCATGCTAATGCATGACCTGTTCTCTATCAACTTTCTATGTTTGTGAGGGCTATATGTGTGTTTTATCACTTTTGGGGGATTTCTCTCCCATTATGTGTGCATTTGCACATATTTCCTACTTTATCAGGGCGCAGAAGTGTTGTACGGCACTTTAACAATGCAGAACCTGTCACACATCCCCAGCATTGCTTTCTCTCTGCAATTTTTATTTCGTTGTCCGCAGACACTGAAATGATCATTTTTTCATTTCAGTGTCTGCGGACACTGAAATGCTGGCATAATATTAGAGCAAAGTTCTAATATTATGCCGGATCGGCTTAGAAAGTGTCATACGACACTTTCTGAGTGCAGGGTGTGTGTTTAGTGTCCGTGCACTACTTGGACATGCCCCCTGCACTTGTTCATGGTTCATGTTCATGCAGTATAAACTGCAGCATGCCTTCATGAATATTCAAGGTGCGCTGCTGTTCTAAATGGACATGAACCACTTTGTGCAAGAATAGTCTTATTCTTGCACGGAGCTCCCTGAATCAGGGGGACTGTGCTTACTGTAACTTATAAAATTCAGTTTAAGACCTGGAACCTAAAGAATGCCACCACTATAAAAATAGTTTGTGCTGAAGTGTTTGCCATTCATACCTCTTTCATAATACCTATGTTTCCAGAGATATGAACATTTTTTTTGAAATTTGAGGACATAAGTTGATTCTGTGAAAAGATTTAGGCTGCTCCCATTGGAAGTTACAGTGCAGACTTCCTGAGCTCCATTGGAGTGAATGGGTTAAACAATGTGACTGGGAACATATCTGCCTCTAGATGAAGCTGTCTAACACTGCAATAACTCTCTGTTAACCATACTAAACTAACAAGCCCCAGTGACAGATAATGAGTGAAAATAAATTCTGCCCCATGGCTAACCAATCAAAACTAAACAACTCATGAGAGACAAAGACAACACCTGGAAACAATGACACAGAACTAGTATTGGTGTCTTAGAAACTGCACAAAGGGCAAATCCTGTATGATAAACATTACTTCTTCTCCTCAAGCTAGACCACACATACAAAATCTCCCAAAACATTTTTGCAAAATTTACACAACCTCCTAAAATTGAGCAGAACAACCCATCCAAAATCCTTTCCCATCTGAAAGAAGCTGGGACATTGCAGACAAATTCAAGTGCTATAATTAACTCAAACAATACTAACCTATATCCAGCATACCGAACCCCTCCATACCAAAGCTCTACATCCAGCTCAATTGAACAACTATCCAGAGACAAATGCCATAAAAACATTAAAAAATGAAACCCAGAACATTAGTTCCTGACAACCTGCCATTCAAATACTTCATCATAGCCACTGCCACAAATTTGCTACCCTGTATGTATTCTAATTAATAGATTCATCACAAAAACTGACTCCCCCTTCTTCTTACTATCCTCCTATATGCCTCAGCAATGTTCACAAATCTCAACTATTCTAAACACAAACTAGAAAGCACCTACAACAAAATTAACAAATTCATCTGCAACCTCCCTCCCGTGCTTGAACTTCATCACATTAACCTCTCCCAGTTACTCTTGGTACACAAAATACGTCACCAACCACTTAAAACACATTCACTGTCTAATCTCAACCAACGGCATGTACCAAAAAGAACCCTAAGATCCTCAGAACCTAAACTAACTGCTGCTAATAAATCAAATCTTTCTTTAAGAATGGCTTTGCTTCAATTAGTTTATTGATCTTGTGACAGTTATTCACCAATCACTGAATTTTTTATGATATTTAAGAATGTATTGTGTGACTTTTTAACAGTTTCTGATGAAGTCAAGGTTTCATTGACGAAAGCACTTAACTTTTTATACTATTTGGTGGCAATAAAAGAGTACGTGGACTCGCAACATTGGTGCTATTCTTTTGTTTTACTGTTTTTGGAGCACTAATTTACCACCATTTATTTTGGTGTACCAATTATTAAGGTGACTCACTATTCCCTGTTGCCATCTCCAAGGCATGGAAAAAACTTTCAAATCACATCAGGCTTTTAAATAACCTGTAACAACTGAAATCTGCCATAAAATATCACCTGGCAACTAATAAACTATACAACTGTACCACAAAGTCAATCCTAATGTTGTCCTTTATGGATAGTATACAATTTTATTAATGTAGTATTTTTGAGTTTACTCCCAATATCTTGAAAACGTGCATTTCCTTAATCTGATATGCTTTGTAAATAATGTTTGTTGACTATTTTTCTTCTGAATTGCCAAAAATTCATTTCTATCCTTGGTTTGGAGCTTTTTTCCCAAAGCCTTACCTGAAAGTGGGCATTTCAATTCCCATATCGGCTTTCCTGGTAAACAAAAGCAAATAAATAAAAATACATATTGAGAAAAAGAATATGTATTGCTAAGCATGTACATATGTAGTGGTCCTGGGAATATATCTATTCATTGTGAAATTTCCCAAAAAGCACAATCATAATGCAGAACTTACATGTACCGTGCAATAATTCTCAACAGCGGATAGTCTGTTCACATGTCTGTTGATATAGTTATATGAAAACCTGGTCCCCAAAAGCATGTTTCCAGTATCCAAGTTTATATTTTGTGTTATGGTATCAGACAAGCTTTATATCAGAGGACAGTTCATGACAGTCTGCTAATATTGCATGGTACATTCCCTCACCAACCCAATGAGGTTCATCTACTGCTGTCAATAACAATAAAGGCAAATAGGTAAAGTACAGTAAATGCTGTTTATAATACGTACACATTTCCCTAGGACATATATCTCTAGTGTATCAGAACTTAACATTTGGCAATTTGGAGAATGGAGAACATACCTACTGGCAAAACACTTGCATCTATATCAACGAGAACTCTCATAGCAGTAATCACAGTGTCGATTGACTCATGGAATACTAGCAAAGAAAATTGTGCTGCCAAGCTAAACCCAGCAAATGTAAAGTTTTTTTTGTAAATTACTTAGCCAGATGAGGCTGCTTGTCATGAATGGTTATGAATTGCTTATGAATTTCTTACTTCTGCTGTTGCTCATTGGTACCACAATGAGCCATATGGTCACAACATTCATAATGTACTTTTAAATTCCCAAAGTAGATAGACAGGATAGACATATGAATTAGCACTGTGTGAGTCAGCAGTGCATGCTTGCACAGAAAGAGGTTCACAGTCACTCATACATAATGATAAAGATAATGGCATTTTACTAGATGATTTGTCATTTAGGATACTGTGAGGCAGAGATGGAGTGCACCACTATATAGACATGTCTACTTCTAAAGCTTGACTCTCACATAACTAACTTTCAAAATCCAGAGATGAAAATCACGAAAGTTCCAAAACTCGAACAGCAGTTTTTACCAGGGTAAGTAAATATGTAGCCAACTCTAAATAAAACTCACACCAAGGTAAGTAAAACCCAACTAGGTGGGGGGGGGCTGCACCCCCTCACCCCCCAACTAAACATACCAACTCCAGGATCACACTACAGTGGAGAACAGAGCATGTAGGCCACGTATTTACCTACCCTGGTAATAATCGCTGCTCAGGTTTCTGAACTTATGTGATTTTCATCTCAGGATTTTGAAAGTCAGTTATCTGAGAGTCGGGCTTTAGATGTAGACATGGTGTGTGAAGGAGTCTATGATGTTTGTATATCTTCTACACAAATACTTCAGGTGGTAACTTCTGAATCCATGTGATGGTGTCTTAAAAAAAGTGGATGTACGGAATAATCTAGACATCATGCTTGTCAAAGGTACAGCTA
This sequence comes from Protopterus annectens, assembly GCF_019279795.1. Lineage (NCBI taxonomy): Eukaryota > Metazoa > Chordata > Ceratodontiformes > Protopteridae > Protopterus > Protopterus annectens. The sequence continues at coordinate 576,950,792 of NC_056744.1, read as the reverse complement.
CACTTCAGTATGGTGAGCAATGCCAGCAAGGCTACAGTAATCTGAAGAGACATCACCATGAAGATCTGCCATGATGGGAGCCTGAAGTACAAAGACAGCACTCTCAGATATATTGTAATTGTGATATTATTTTGTTCAGTTTTAGATGATAGATAAATTCATAACCTTCAAGAACGTACTAATAATATGTGCACCTTTATGTTTCAGCTTGTGAGAAGCTACATTTCAGTAGGGTGAGGTGTCGCACGAGGCAGGAATGGCAGGCTGGCTGTAAGATAAGTTATACATCATTGCTCTGTGGCTTAGAGGTCAATGCATTTTAATGATATGTTATACTCATATTACTTTTTCCATTGAATCTCCACTCTGCATGTCCACATGATGTATAAAAGGAAAATCAGCAGGCACAGGTGCATTCAGCACCATTTCCAACAATTAGAGTGTGGATGACTCACTATAACAGGGAGAAGAGACCTCTCAGATGGGCACTCATGTCACTCAGCCTTTTGACCAATCATAGCTGTAGCAGATTGATGATGCTGTAGGATAGGATACAGTGAAGGATCAGATTGACAATGTTTTTTTTTCTGAGTAGGCAGCCCCCTGAACCACCTTGACATGCCCCTGAGGCCAGCAACTTACCCTATGCCATAATATCTGTGACCCCTTCCTAGCTTGTCTTGACCCAAACTTTGTAAATGGTCCAGCCCTTCCTTCATCATCTGTCCACCATCCATTTGTTTGTGTCAGACCTTTGTCACCCTATTCTTGTGTATGCAAAACCATCCCTGTTTGTCTATACTATTTGCTGTTTCCTTATTTGCCCTCATACACTATCTTAAAAGCGTTTCCATTACCCAGTCTTCCCTTGATCACTGGACCCCTTTTCCCTTTTTATCATATAAATAAAGGGGACTTTATACTCCCAAAATTGTATCCAGCATTCCCGCCCCTCCTACCGCTGTCCTATCTTGTTCCTTGTGTGTTTCCCTCTGTTTGCTCTTCCCCCTTTCATACTGTGCTTTACACCCCTTTCCTCCACATTGTAACAACTATAGTCATAGTCATCTGATTTAGACCTCATCTTAGGTAGCATTCATGGGTCTACATCTAAATTGCGAAGTTTCATAATGTCGACTTTCTTATGGTCAAGACCATAAGATTGAAGTTATGAAACTTTGAACCATTTAAATGGAGATTGCTGTACAGCGTGGAATGGTATATTTTCCATTTTCTTCACCATAGTGTGATCTCAGAGTTGGTATATTCAATTAGCAGGAGGTGTGGGGACATTTTGAAACTCTGAAATTTAGAAGCAGATCCGCATTCACCATAATACTGTGGTTTGTAGAGCTTACTGATCCAAAGCGCCATGACCTAGCATTAACATTGCTACCACTGCAAGTAAAAACCAAGGCTTAAACATTGATTTCCTATGGCATAATAATGCTGAACAAACAGATAAACAAGCAAATCCATTATTACATATGCAATTTGATGGCATTGAATCATCAGTCATTCAAGATATCCCAAATCACAGCAACTTTGATTATATTTTACAAGAAGTAGAACTTGCAGCATATAAACTAAAAAGATTAACTTGGCAACATTTTCATTTGGAAGCTTGTTTACACCATCAGGTCATACCTAGAGGAATGCGGGTGAAATGCACGCCAAGCTATGGGAATCAACATCCTGAACTCCTAGCTAAATGGCAAGCAATAAATTTAGAGACCAGCTTCTGATACATGAAGCTAATCATGGATTATTTTAGACCAGAGGAAGACAATCTCTCCCTTCAAATCAAAGAAAAACAAGTAGAACTAGAGAAAATGAATTTGAATACTTATCACACCAACAAATTAGAAACATTACAATTCAATCTCAATGTGTATGAATCAAAAATAAAAGATCAGAAAATAAAAAAACTAAATAGAGACATTAATTATTTCAAACAAGGGTGGATCTTTGAATGGCCCAGGGAGGAAATACGATCTACTACAAATCACTTTAACCCTAGCACCAGATATCCTGCATCAATTAGGAATGACACATCTGTGTCTAGAAATCATACTGGAACTGAGGAGCAAACATCTGGCACATTGAATACATCTTCCAATATTACAGGGCCACCTGTGGCCACTACGGCAGATAGGATTGTTGAAACATCCTCAGAAACAGGAACCATTCCTAAGAAAGGGAGTACATTTCTCCCCATCACCACACAACTTCCGGTTTTTCTGAATCAAACCTGTTACAAGAACCCACAAACTCACAGTCAAGACAGAAAAAGAAAGAAAATACTGAATTAAACAGTTCTATAGTGGTGAATATTTCTCAATATGAATTGACCCAAGCAGAAACTTCTGTTTTACAGAAGGGGTTAACTTTCATACCCTCTTTAAGATCCGATCTGAATGAATTTGTTATAGACATAAAGCATTTTGGACGTAATGTGACATTAAGAAATATTTTTGGCACAAACACAGAACAAGTTAGAACCTTAAGGAAACCAAGTACATTTGTACCCGTAGCCCATCCTGCTGTGGAACTATTCATGCGGCTGTGTAATAATGTGGTGGAGAAATTAAGAATGGACACGCATACTAAACATTATAGAAACATTACGTATGAAGAAAGACAAGCCCTATGCAACTTACAACAAAATGAGAATGTGGTAATCAAACCAGCAGACAAAGGAGGTACTATAGTGGTTATGGATACTAACTGGTATAAGAAGAAAATGACCATTGTGTTACAAGATGAAAAGACATACCATAGAGTTACACCAATCCAGTTAAATCAAACTATACAAAAAGTGTCCTCCTTACTTCAGGATATGTTGACTGAAGGCCAAGTAGATCTGGACAATTTTTTTAACATCACAAAATCCACTGTTCCGAATATTAATGGACTTCCTAAGATTCATAAGGACCTTCATAACCCTCCACTATGGCCTATAGTAGCAGGACAAGGGTGGGTGACAGAAACAATGTCACTATTTGTGGAGAAAGAATTGAGAACTATTTTAAAATATTTTGATACAGTTCTGCAGGATACTGATGACTTCTTAAGAAAGATAAATCAAACCATGAATAACATTATGGATTATGACCACCTACTTGTGACCACCCTGGATGTGAATAGTTTATTCACTTCCATTCCCAACGAAGCAGGCGTAGAAGCTGTAAGAAAGATCTTAAGCCACAAAAAAACTGTTAATGAAACCAGTAGGATTTGTGCTTTATTAGATTTAATACTGGAAAATAATTATTTTGTGTATGGTACATCAATCTATTGGCAAAAATGGGGGATAGCCATTGGCACCACTTGTGCGAACAGCTACTCAAATCTTGTGCTTGTAGACTGGGAATTGGAGCATGTATTGAACTCAAATAATCCATGGTATGAATGCATCAAATTTTATGGTCGATTTGTGGATGATCTTTTTATTTTATGGGAAGGAACCATACCACAATTTGAATCATTCCATCAATATCTAAATAGGACTACTACTTTTTTAAGCTTTACAGCAGAACACTCTCATTATCAAGTTGCATTTTTGGATGTGAATGTTATTCTTAATGAAAACATGTTAGAAACCGAATTACACCAAAAAAATACATGGAAAAATCATTACTTGTTGAAAAGCAGCATGCATCCTAAACATGTCACTAAAAATATTATGTGAAATGAAACACAGAGAATACGTAAAAGATGTAGCAAAGATGAGACAAGAGAAAAGGAAATTTTGTTTCTACAACAAAACCTAATAAAGACAGACTATAATGAAAAAGATGTGAATGTTCAAGAAGTTATCCCAAAGAAAAACAAGACAGAAGACAGAACCACCAGAGTGATGTTAACTTACAGCACAGACAACACACAAGTTAAATCCATAATAAGGCAATTTTGGCCAATCCTCACCCAGGATGCCAAGCTAAAAGACATTGTAGGTGAAACACCATGCTTTGGCTACAAGAATAAGAAAAAGAGGTTACTTTGCACAAAGGATGGGTTTAGCAAACATAACATTGTTGGACATCAAGGCACATTCAAGTGTGGCCACTGCACAGCATGCCCACTGATTGACTGTAATAACGAATTTGAACATCCAAGGACAAAGAAGAAATACACCTTTAATGTCAAAGCCACTTGTATAACCCCCAATGTGGTGTACATGGCTACCTGTAAACTATGCCTGCATTCTATGTAGGAAAAACTAATCAGATGTTTAAAAATCGCATTTTGAGACATCAAAGAGACATTACCAATAAAGATCCACATAATGCTTTAGCAATGCATGCTGAAAGAAATGTCGTCATTCTTTCACTTATAAGGTGATAGAGAATGTATATAGTGGAATAAGGAAAGGCGACATTGAAAAAACTATTGAATGCAGGGAGAGTAAGTGGATTGTGAACCTCCGTGCTGATATTGAGCCAGGCTTGAATAACATCATTCCACTGAAACCTATACTAAAAGCTAGAAGCCCAACTATCAGCTAACATGGAGGTGTGTCTGAATTAATAATTCATGACTGGTCACACCCCTCAAAAGCAAAAGGTATAGGAAATGGAACACCCCCAGCTGAGAGGAAAGAGGATTGGTGCGTTTAAACAGCTGATTGACAGTGTGATGATTGAATGTTTGTCTCAACAGTAAAGGAAGCAAGCACTATAAAAAGGAACTTCCAGTCCCAATCTCTACGATCTGAAGAAGATACTGAAAGCGCTTATCGTTTGGAATACATAGGGACTGTTTTATTCTACATCAAGATTTTAACTTGACATGAAGATTTTAACTTTTCCTACAATAAAAGGATTTTAACTGCCATTAAAGCTAGAAGCTTTTATTTGATCTGTTAGACTGGTTAAGCTGTTATCACAGTTCATTACAGTCACATAGCAGCTACTACATCTTCAGTGTGGATACTTTGTATATCAGACCAAAAAGATTGGATACTTTGAAGTCATCATAAGACTGGATACTTTGGAGCCATCATTTCGCTACGGTATAACTGCATTCACAGCGTGAGTATCCTGTAAGTGGATTTAATTTAAGTACTGGAAATGTATGCAAGTTATTTGCTATATATGTTGCACTTTTAAGTTTTATATCATTTAACCACGCTACTTATTCTCCAAGAGAACTTTACTTCATTGGCCATTGTTGTACAGCGTTTCATTTTGAATACTGTTTTTACTTGTTACTGATAGCTGTACTTTAGCATTAGGAGGTACCCTTTCTTTAATGACCTAGCATTAATAGTCACTTGAAAAGTATATGAGTTAGCATTACATTACAACAGTACTTAAGTGTGGCACTAATGCAATGATACACTCTGCATGTTCTCTTTGCTCTATTGTAATTTGCACAGTATGCAGTTAGTTGTGGTTGTTTTGGTCTATCATTCTTGATTATCATACTAGACCTGAGTAAAGCCATGTGCTCTGAAGTATAACATTTTAAATATTTTTGTGCAAATGGTATTTTCTGTGACATGTGACAACACCTTCACATACACACACACACACAGAATTGCTGTATATACCTATCAATCCCAGCCATATATTTTCTGAGCTCAATGGTCAACTCTACTTCCCACATTGTATCTGGTGTCTCTCCAACTTCTGATACAGTCGTATGACAGAAACAAAGCACAAATGCATAGTAGTATACCAATAGCTGGGTTTTCTTAGGAAGGTGCTTTTACTGTAATTTCAGACAAGCAGAGATGATTATATTCAGAAAAGTAATCTTAGAGAACAGCAATGTTCTAAAACACAAACTGCAAACTAGTTTTTTTCCCAGGAGCAAAGACCATGCTGACCTCTTGTGGAGAAAGTGTACCTCCTAAAAATCTTTTATTCATTATAATTACTGCCAGGATATTAAAGTAAGTAAAACATGACAAAATCCCTACATCTCTGCATTTTACTCGGTACTTTGTTGTAATACCTCTGCTGCTTAAGGATTCTTTCTAACTGTTCTCCAACAATATAAACAGAATCACCAGTGTTGCTGCATTACGTACTTATTCAGCAATGCCTCATATTTCTTTTTGCATGGTTCATATGGAGATGCCACCAAGATTAAAAGCTAGTGATGCATACTGCATATATTTCTTCTTAATGAATTAGCAATTATAAACTTTATGATCTCGCTAAAGCAGATTTTAAAGGAATGAACTTTGAAGTTAATAGGGGTCTGGGTTGGTATAATGGTTAATGTGGTTATCTCACAGTCACAAAGTACAAGGTTTGAGTCTCACCTTTGAAAGGGAAGTTGGCTAGGCTTAAAATGACCCACAAATATTTACCTATAAACCTAATGAACTATTTATACATACGAGGACAAAACACAGGTTGACACTACACAAGTGATCTGAATAATAAGCTTCCACACATTTATTCAGCAATATCACAAGTGTGACATCTACAACATCCACATAAACAATATATCTCAGAAAAAGATATTAATGTCTCCACTACTGCTAGACAAAAGCTGAAAGCATGCATATGTGCTTAGTGTGTTTTACTTGGCTGATTAAGTCGATGCAAATGTGCCATGTGGAGATCAACCCCTTTTAATCATAGCTACAGCTATTTTCAGCCATACTGGGTTACATCAAGAAAAGGAAAAATGTTAACAACTTAAAATATAAGGACAATACATGCATAGTTGTTACAAACAAATGATCATAGAACCACAGTCAAAATTATTACTTACTAATTCTCATACTGGTCAATGTCCTTTTTCTATCAAAAAACTGTTGCTTTTCAGCTTGCCACATTTTTTTTCCATAGTTATGTCTTTGTCTGTGTCTTGAGTTAGTATATGTCAGTTTCCCAATTAAAATATCAATGCTAACAGCAGTAATTCAGTCTTCTAGAGTAGGACTAGATTTTAAAATGTACATTGCATACTCTGACTCATGTTGAACCAACCAGGATTGCTTCTCATATTTAGAAATGATGTAGCATTCTAGCAGCTCATTAATTTCACAGCTGCATCATTACTTTGTGTAAGATTTCAGCACTTACATCAATAATGCTAGGCCATTTTAACTAAGTTTATAGTTTCATATATTATAATTTAAGGTGGTCTTGGATTTTATTTTGAGTCACAGAACCACAATTTTGTATGCATATGGAAACTGAATCCATTTCCTATACATTTTAAAACATGAGTAAAGCAATACAAAATAATTTCAGAAACATTTTTTTAGGAAAGAGAGGTTAGTACTACCATAAGGTTAAATAAAAGCAACATTTTAGTAAAGCATGTGATGCCCCACCACTGGCAACAGTAATCAAGTAGCCTCAATCTTCACCACTAGCACCAGTGGGGGATGTACATTGGGAAGGATGACAGGTACACACACAGTAAAGTTCAATTTCATTTAAGAACACAGAGACCACAGTCAGGCGCTGGTTTTTTCCTCTTTCTCCAGATCCCCAGTAAGAGTCCCCACTGGCACAGCTGTAGAGTTGAGATCTCAGATGAGTGGCCAAACCAAGACCTCCACCACCCTCTCTGTCCAACCAGCACTTTATGTCCCTGCCCAGGTAGCTGACACACACACACACACACACACACACACACACACACACACACACACACACACACACACACAGACACTTTGAGGTTTGATTTATATACAATCACACACACACACACACACCTGGGAAAGGCTGTTACAAGTTTATTAGCTATGTCCCTCTTTGCCTAGACAATAAGGTAGTTATCACTGCCACCAGCCATGTCCTTATCAGTTACTTTAAGGCCCTTAACAAAGGGTATCCAATTTTACTGTGTAATGTTGCTATTAATCCAAATGGTAGTTTGACTAAGAACAAGGCTATTAGGAGTGGCCCACAGTGTCACCGAATAAATATGCAAGTATTCTCAGAACTTAAATATGTCTCACAAATATCAGCCACAATGAAAGGTTTAAATATATTTAATTATAATTAATAAAAGAACAAGAAAATACTCAGTATATAATTACAGTTATGTCAGAGTTCAAAATCACAGGAAATATTTAAAACAACATTGCAGGACAATCTCAAATAAAGAAAAACACCTAAATTAAACTCAGCTATATTTCTGACTATATCTACAAGAATTATACTGTTCCCTGGACTTGCTTACAGAGCAAGCAAGCAGACGTGGTGAGTGGATGTTCTTGTCAGGTCAAAGACAAAATACAAAATGCCCAGTCTCTCTCTCAGAGAGTTCTGAAATTAATAAACTAAAAATCTTACTGTTGGGATAGCTTACAGAATGACATCACTTCTTGTCATCTGACTCTATCCCAGGTGAAAACCCCCACTGATGCAGCTGGTAGCATTCAGCATCTACCTGTGAAAATACATAGATCTCAGATCTTTTGGCAAATGATGGAAGTCATAAAACAATTTACATTCCTCCATATTTAAAGACAATATAAAAAACTTCTAGCTCTAGATATTATGTCCCCTGTTGCACTGAAACTGAAAGGTAACATCTCTTTTTATGGACCAGTCATAAAGTAATTCAATCTCAGCTATTCTTCTGAAGTTAACTTCTTGTGTTGCAGTTTCCATTGTTAAACTACATACATCTAAACAGTTATAATAGTGCATATACACTTCTGCTCAGTATTTTACAAAATATCTCTTCAGCACACGTCCATACAATATGACAAACAGTTCTAATACATCTGTAACACAACCATCTTAAGCATATTACGTGAAGCATGTTGACATTCACAAATGATGTATATCCATGTACAAAATTCCAGGTAGCAGTGCTGGCAGTATCTCCTTCTGTCACACTTCTATATAAATCATATTAATATTCACAAATGACATATAATTATTTACAAAATTCCAGATAGCTGGGCTTGCAGTATCTCCGTTTTGTTACATTTATATAAAAATCATGTTCATATTCACAAGTGACATATAATTATTAACAAAATTCCAGCTAGCTGGGCTGGCAGTATCTCCTTTTGTGACAAAGCAAACCAGAGAAGAACATAGTTACCTTGTGTCTGGGAATGCAGATCTCTGGGAACAGGCATATATCCTAGACATCAAAGTAATCATTTATAGTTAATCTGACTAATTTGAAGTGGCCAGAACTTGACTCAAGTCATCATAACAATTGAAACAATTTATGGGACTGAGCAAGATGACTTTTCTCTCAGAGACAGCAGGCTATGTGCATAAAAAACAGATAGCTGTGACTAGTATGACCTGACACTAGTATCAAATAGACAAAAAGGACTTACTATACCTCATGTCTGAAATCAATTTTCCCATGGAGTTACCTGTCCAAAGGAACATGTCCATGCTTACAGTAATAAAAGCATAGCTTAAGAGATCTAGATTTAACATTTTTTTCTCATTAGTGGGAATTCAACTGAGAGGCAGTCACTAGAGCCACCTCTTCTGCATTAAGGGAGCAAATAAAGCTTCACTGGAAAAAATGGGAAATGTGGGATTAATACATGCACACAAGGAACAATGTTTAAAAGAAGGCAGGATTTGAATGAACTATGTAATGGCTGACTGACAATGACTGTATATATTAAGAGTGAGGTGTAAATGTTTGCAACTACGGTCGTGTTGGCACGGTTTGTAAGGCATTCTTCTTCTTCATCTTCTTTCGGCTTTTCCCAGTAAGGGTTCGCCACAGTGGATCACCTGTCTGCTCATGATTAGCAGTGGAGTTTTACGGTGTCGAGTTGCCAGCCCAGCACCCAACCTTCCACAGAAGGCACACACATGCACACATTCATGCCTAGGGCCAATTTAGAGTGTCCAATCCACCTACAGCATGTCTTTGGGATGTGGGAGCAAACCGGAGCAAGAATGTGTCTTTATGGTTTATTTTCATTTATATAAATGTAAGATTGCCTATGTCATACATAAAAATTTAATAAAGATTTTTTTTGTTTAAAAAAGAGTTTTGCAGTGCGGCATATGGCTGTTATTTTACTACACAGGTGGTTTCATTAGGATCTATCTAAACAACTGAAGCACAAGAGAATACGATCCACAATAATCATTTCCCACAGTGCAACATCAGTAAAAACAAAGATCCCCAAAATACTACATACAGCCATTCTAAAATGAAAAATATACCCTCTACCTCAGACATTCATATCATTATATGAAAATAAATCAGAGCTTTCAAGTCTAATATTCTGTAAAAATTAAACAATGTGTTTTTTTTATTTTTTCAATAAAGAAAATTTTAGTGCAGAGGGTTAAAGTTATCTGCTATAAACAAGCTTTATCCTGTAGTACTGGGTTTGATTCCTTCAGTCTCTATTTACCTACTGTATCAGCTGTGCATGTCACCTAACTGGTTGCTTCCCGCCCTCCACTGAAAATGGCTCTTAAGCCAACTGGACAATCTGTTTGTTAGAATAAATAAACACAACTGCACATGAGATATACAACTACTTGTATGCAGCTACTTATGAATCCTAGCCATGATATACTATTCTTGGTAAGAAGTCATTTTTAGGGGTATATATCATATGAGCGAACCGCACAAATTGCGAACGCTCATAATATCGAACGTACCGGACCTCAAAGTGCTTTTTCTGAGGTCGCAGTACAGTGAAGAATGGGATATTTACCCTTTCCTCACTGTAGTGCGATCTCACAGTTGGAATATATATTTAGCGGGGAGTGGGGGGGGCACAGCCCCCCATAATAGGAAGTTTGAGGTCCGGTACATTTGATATTAGGAACATTCACAGTTTCTGCAATTCGCTCATATGATATAGACCCCATTTTCAGACCCATGTCATTTGCTAGATAATTGATTCTAATCAAGCAAATGGAACAATAACCACATGCAAAGTGCTGCTTCAATGTAAAACTTTGAACTAATGACTTTACAGATCTTTCATTCCCTGCTTGGGTTTTGACAATGGCCAGGTCATTGCACTTTCAGAATAAATCCTTCAGCTGTAATTTTCATTGAGCAAACACAGGAATGTTGTGAATAAAATGTCATCTTTCTCCTGTAACGGATCATTTAACAGCTGCAAATTCTAGACAAAGGAGCAGACCAGGTTGTTTTCCTATCACACATCTCAAAATTCAACCAAGTTATGAATAGAGAGATGGGGAATTATGGATGAAAACTATAAGACACTAGAAGAGAAGCAGAGCAAAGTAAGAAGCATAAAAATAAATCTATGAAAAATGACACGTGAAAGTTCAGGGAGTCCAATCCCTTCAAATGCAAAGATTTTCCAGAAAAGCTCCTTAGCTGTTCCCCAGTAAGTGCTGACAGTAAAGAACTTTGAAATCTCTCTCTCTTTTTGAGCTGTCAGTAGAACGAACCTTGCTTCTTAACTCCCTGGAGTGAGATAGGCTCCTGCTATGGCAGGCAGTGGATAATAGGCCTAGTCTGCTGTGGTTGTAAGGAAAAAAACAACATGTTAAGAGCTAATAGATTCAGCTAAGCAGAACCAAATGAATGCCCTCCCTCTGCGAATCAGGGTCAAGCTGCCTCACATGCAGAGCTTAAGCTTAAAGACTTGCATGCTGGTCATGAGTCATTTAGAACTGAACATTTCCCCAGCACCCTGCATACGCATATTTTACCACAACAGTCGAGCCGCTCAAAGACTAACATTCTAACTGTAGTTAAGTACCTACCGTTAGCATCAGCTGTACAAAGAAATGTGACTGCCAATGCTCTCCTACATTATTAATGCAGAAGAGGCCACAAAACAGACCTGCAATTGGATATTCTCTTACAAAGCTGAATATACTGACAGTCTTTCTGTCATATCAAACTTACAACTCAGCCTTCTCTTTGAGAATGTTATCCTCAGCAGTATAGCTAGCTGGCTATAAACCCAATGTTGACAAGCAATGTCATTAATATAGCCTTTCAAACTGGCACAGATAAAGCTTCACTGGCCCTCTGATACATTCACTGATTCATGTACTGGAAATATTAAACTCTAATACTAGAATTCAGAAGTTTAAATCCCAGCTTAGCTGCCGCTGAATGGATATCCAGTTGGAAATTATTGGACGTTCCTCTCTATTTCAAATACTTACCAGAAAGGCTGCATGCATTCTATAATTCACACTTCTGTTACAAAATTTTACTTTTCTGCAGACATAAACTGTTCAGTGAATTATTTTATCTAAGTATTTCTCATTTCTATTTTTTAAGTTCTGCTCTAAAATTACAAAAAACATTTAAGTCAGTGCTGCAAAAAACAACCAACATAATAAGATCCACACATAATGTATCACAAAACTTTCATTATCAACACGTTTGCAAAATTAGATAATTTTCTTATTCGCATATACATTTCTTAATTGTATTCAGCTAAAACAATACAGAAAGTTATTTATACACTGTATGCATTTTAAATAATGAAGCCCTTGGCTAGCATCCACAAAGATATGAATAATGGTATAAAATGTGCATAATGGCATAAAATGTATATAAAAAGCCAAGATACATAAATGTAACTCCATGGTATCACATAAATATATAGAAATAATGTGCAACACAGCCAAGCAAGCTGCCACGGCCCAATAATGCAGAAAAGTACAATGTAAATGATGTTATTGGCCACCTGTATAGTTTCTGAACAATAAACAGACTTGTAGCAGTTAACAAGCTGAATGTGGTACCCAATAAAAGTAACTGACTGCACGGGTGAAAAAGTAAGTAAACAAGCAACAATTAACACACTGGAAAGCAGTTGCTTCTAAAAATACCTTGATACACAGGTGAGAACATAATTAAACAATGGAATGAAAGGGTAACACAATTTTTATATATCCTAGCAATAGTAGCGAGAAGAAGTGTGGGAGGTGTTGTTGGCCCAACCAGATGTTGTTGCAATGTTGTCATTTTTGTATTAGACAAACCTATATGATGCAGACTAATCAAGCTCTTTGCCCAATAATGGGTAGAAAAAAAGCAATTGAGTCTCTCATTAAGTTATATGAGTCTCTCATTAAGTAAATATTGTGGGAAGAAATAGCCAGGGAATTATTAGGGCTAGGCTTGTATAGGACCTAGGGCTGAAAGCCTAGAACCAACCCATGAACCTATTTACACACCCCACTAACTGAACCCACTCTGCTTGAAATAATGGTTGCAGCACTTTTCACATATTAAATATATAAAGGACATTCCAATAGCCTGCAGTTAAATGGTAGGCATATTTCAGCTATCTGCATCAGAGATACTGGATGCAGTCCTACCCTGCAGGGGGTAACATGCTGGGGAAAACTACACATTCCATCATACTACTGAAGAAAGATGAAAAATGCATAAAAACATTTCCCAGGCTACTAGTGGTGCTAGGAAAAATAAGCTGTGCCCGCACAGCCATATTCAATCCATCATGTTAGCAAGAAATGATACCTATGAATAGAAAGGGGTTCACTTCCAGCATTTGCTATATAGAATACAACACGTGACATAACCAAAATTATCTCCTGCACAAACCCTTAGACTAGTACACGAATGACATAATCAAATCTATGTCGTGGAGGTACAGTTGGAGTGTTACACATGTGACGTAGCTAAAGCTATCTCCAGCAGGCATCCATGAAGTATTTCTTATCCTCCTAACTGGCTGATGATCAACTGGCCACACCCATATATTACAGAGACATGTTTTTGGTACCTTGTGTGTGTTACACATTATATATGTAAGATTTAACTAAGACTAGTATGGGATATGGAACTAAATATGAACCACCAGCAACTATGTAACAGTTTTTGTTCATTCCATAGTGATCCTGCTTTCTGACTGCCACTGTTGCTGATGGCACTATCTGTTATTCCAAATTGTTTATTAAGGAGAAGTCGGGGGGTGTGGGAGCATCTAAGCCAGATGTGTACATGTGTAGAGTAGTGATGTGAGTGTCTCAGATTTTAAATGAGTAGTTAATGTGTCTGGATGGCTCTGGAGATCTAATTCTGTATTTACCAAAGAAAGCTGCACAGGTATTCCTGGCCTTTGCCATGCTAGAGATCATACATCTTCAATGAAAGCTGGCAGCTTACCAGTACAGAGTAGGCATGCCACAGCAGCAGTTTAAAAATGACACAAAACAGGATTCCAAAGTGGAAGAAGCAGATTAAGTGCCACATGAGTGTCTCATTGTGAACAAGGGACATGGCATTTCCAAATGCTGACATTTATACAGAGACTAATGACCTGGAGGCAACATAAAATGTAGCAGATGCATACATGCTGAGTAGTCCAGTAGCCTTTCCAACATACCCCAATGTATGGTATATAAACTAAAAAGATGTACAAGTATGTGACCAGCCATAACTAAACTATGACACACTGTAAGCTGTGTTATGTATATTCAGTGCAAACAATACCTCAGAGAGAGTATCCTATTTGACAACTGTCAGACACTGTAAATCACACAGCTGCATAGGAACATGCAGACACTGCATGATGTACACAAAGGCCTGAAGTACACGTCATGGTAGGTTGTGTTGGCTGTTATCATGGATAGCAAATTTAGTGACACCATTATGTGATCATCTGGCCATGCATGGCTGCCAGCCCAGCTACAGGGTATGCATGCAGCAGAATATGGCTGTGCAGGTACCTGACTGTGGCAGATATGGTTGTAACCAGCCTGAGAGTCCCATCCAGCAGCACATTGAGCATAGCTGCTTGTGAATGTTGCACACCAGCCTTATATATGGCATCTGTCCATACCAACATGTGCAAGTATAGAACCCTGCAGTTCCTGCACAGCATGTAGGTGTTTTACTAGAGCCCATGTGTGCTGCATAAGTGCTACCCACATGCCAGCTGAAGACACTAACCACCAATGTGCAGGCTCAATTAGTGTCATCAATCCAATACACAGATGTGCCTTAGCTAATCATACAGAGTAACGCCACAGATCTATAGGTTCATAGGTGATTACTAGGCTATCCACCTAAGAGTCATTTTAAGCTTAGCTAAGCTTGCTTCAAATTTAGCAAAATATTGCTCATATGTCAATATCCCAAGGAATTTTGTAGTATCATAGGATCATAGGAAATTATTAGGCTAATGGTCCTAGGGCCCTTACAACCTAGCCAAGTTTTGCTCTTGTTTCCACTATCTGTACCTATTGCCCCTGTCCAAGAGAGACACAGGTGGAACCCTCGGGGTGAATTTATGGTTATCCATCCAATTGTCCAGATTGAGCTTGAAGAGAGACAAAGAGGTACTCTGCTTGACATGAATTGGAAATCTGTTCCACAAGTGCAGTAACCTCTGGGAGCCCAATCTTTCCCTCCAGCAGGTTCTAATAATGTCACATACCAGGTTAAGGTGTTTAGAGCAAGTAACCCGTGAGCCATTGGACTTATGGATATGCAGCATTTCTAATAAAATAGAGTCAGAAACTGCCTTATACACAAGGCAGAGATCGCCTCTGAGTAGTCTGTATGAAACGGAGTAAAGTGACAGTAATATCAGCCATTTACCATAGGAAAAATACTGAAGACCTTGAATTCTCCTTCTGAGGAACTTTTGTGGTCTCTCCAATTGCTGCAGGTGCCTGGAAAGGTACATACCAAAAGGGGCATTCCATTCAATTATTGGCCTGATGAGGGAAGAGTACAGGGAGGTTATAACTTCTTTTTTTCTAGAAGCAATGCACTTACGTATGAGATAAGCAATATAGAATACCCTTCATACCACTGTGGAGACATGGTGATGAAAGGTAAGGTTGCTGTCAACCTGTGTGTTCAGGTCTCTCACCACTGAGTGCATGCCTAGGGTGTTTCTATTGATGTGGTAGTTAGCCAGAACATCACTCTTACCGAAAAGGATGATAATACATTTTTTGTATTGAGTTTAAGGCCGTGACTTTGGCACCAGTCATTTGTTTGTGTAAGACCTTCTTGTAGGATGTTGACATCATTTGGGGATTCTGTGACCTCTCCCAGTTTGCAGTCATCAGCAAACTTTGTCAGCCACAGACTCTTAGTTTTTGCTTGTACTTTGGAGAACTAGATTCCTTACAGTAGAGGTCTCAGGACTGATCCCTGTGGAACCCCACTGGTTATGGGTCTGCTGTTGGAAGTAGATTTCCCTATTTTGAATGTATGGATTCTATTGGTGAGCCATTTAATGATTCACCTAATGATATACGGGTTGATACCCAGCTGGGTGAGTTTATCAATAATGCCTGAGTTGGGGTTAGTGTCAAAAGCTTTGGCCAAATCCATGTAGGCTGAATGCACAGTTTTCCTCTCATCCAGGGCTCTGATGACTGTCTCAAAGAAGTCCACCAGGTTTAACAGTCATGGTCTCCCTTTGACAAATCCAAACTGAGGAGGGTCAAGTGTTTGGAGATTACCCATATCTTTGATAAGATCCATGATGATTCACTCCATGGCCTTGCAGATAAGGCTAGTCAAGCTAATAAGTCTGTAGTTACTGGGGTCAGTGGAAGAACCACCATTGTGCAAGGGAATAATGCTGGCTGTTTTCCATTCAGCTGGTAGAAAGCCAGTGGTTAGACTATGATTGAAAACAGTACCTAATGGTGTTGCTAATTCTTTTTGGAGTCCATGTAGAATGCAGCCTGCGATGTTATCAGGTCCCATAGATGCTGTGTTTTTGGCCTTACAGTGGGCAATGACAACATGTTCTTTTGAGATATAAGGTGGGGGAGATGTGGAAGGAATATCATGGAGTATGTGTGGTAGGGACAGAGGAGTGAAGTTTTCACAGAACCTGTCAGTTAACAGGTTTGCTATGTCCACAGGCTCAGTGTAAGTTCATAGGTTCATAGGTAAGTACTAGGCTATCTTCCCAAGGGCATTTATAAGCCTAGCCAGAATGTGTTGGCTTTCACCACCCCCTTAGATTAGTTCCCTGTGCCTCTGTCTAGCAGAGCCATCAGTTCCTCTGAGAAGTATATACCAAACAGGAGGGGTCCTAGGACTGAGCCCTGGGGGACACCACTTGTAACCAGTTTAGAGTCGGACGAAAAGCCTGCAACTCTCACCATGTGGGTTCTATCCATGAGCCAGTTGGCAACCCATCTCGTGACATATGGGGTTTATGTTCAAGCTGGTGAGCTTGTCTATAATACTAGAATGGGGAATGATGTCAAAAGCCTTTGTGAGGTCTAGGTAGGCTGTGTGGACCTCCTTTGCCTCATCTAATGCCTTGGTAACCATCTCAAAGAAGTCCAACAGGTTTAGGAGGCATGATCTGCCCTTAACAAAACCAAACAGGGTAGGGTCCAAGGTTTGGAGGTTCCCAATGTCTCTGTTAATGAGTTCCATGATGATGCGTTCCATAGCTTTGCAGGCCAAGCTAGTCAGGCTTATAGGGTGATAGTTCCCAGGGTCCGTTGTGGCTCCACCTTTGTGGAGTGGGAAAACTGTTGCTGTGCACCACTATATGGGTACGTAGCCTGTAGAGAGGCTGAGTTTGAACAGTGTGTTTAGATGAGGGGTTAGTTAATTTTGGAGCTCTTGTAAGACACAGCCTGGGTCCCCGTCCAGTCCCATTGAAGCTGTGTTTTTGGCTTTGGATAGGGCTGTTTTAACCTGTGCATTGGTGACTGACGGGGTCCTACATTCTTCTGGTATGCTTTTGGGCCCTTTAGGGGGTGAGTGGGGGGTAAGTGGTATCATTAACTACAAGTTCAGCACAAATCTGGGTCTTACCTTTTAGGCTACAGATGTAACTAAAAAATGCCTTATGGTTGCCCTAAGTTGATGACACTAATTTGAATTCACAGTTCGCTTTGGTGGACTTCACAAGAAGTCTTATTTGCTTGTTTAAGCTGAGGAGGGAGTGTTTCCAGTTTAGGGCACACTCCCTCTTACTTTTGGACAAGAATTTCTTCCTCTTATTGTAAAGCCTGTTAATGGCAGTTGTCCACCAGACAGGATTACTCTTCCTTGAAGAACTTGTTTTGGTCATATCAGGTATGGCCATGTCAATGCAGTTATACAGGTGTTTGTAAAAATAATTGGCGTAGGACTCTGCCTAGTTGCCAGTTCCATCTGAGGGAGGAGATGCAGTGAAGATATTATACCATCCCTTAAACAAATATAATCTGCTTTGGAGACATTTTTTAGTTTATTTGCTGCTGGAAGGGTGGTGTAATA
Source organism: Protopterus annectens (assembly GCF_019279795.1). Lineage (NCBI taxonomy): Eukaryota > Metazoa > Chordata > Ceratodontiformes > Protopteridae > Protopterus > Protopterus annectens. Next base: position 576,932,645 of record NC_056744.1, on the reverse strand, counting down.
GTTACTTCAAATGAGACTGATTTGTGGTCAAATCTGCCCAGGGAAGACCTGTTCCCCATATTGACAAGCACCAGATCCAAGATGTTGGCACCCCTAGTTGGGTTGTCCACCAAATGGTCCAGGGCATTGGAGTAAATGAACTCGAGGAACCTTTGGATTAGTGAGTTTGAGCTACAGTAATTTCCCCAGTCAATGAATGAGTAATTAATCACCCAGAACCATGGTGTTTGGATGTATCCTGATGGATTCCAGTAGATCCAAGTAGGTAGAGTGGGTGTCCTGATTCATGGGGGGATCCTGTAGCTGGCAATGACTTGAATAGGTGTCCTACCAACAGTTAGTTTTACCTGAAGTATCTCCAGAGAGTAATACTGCTTAACAAATCTGGAGGTGCATTTATCTTTAATGAATATTGATACACTGCCTCCTTTAGTTTTCACGCCATCCGTTTGTGGTCTGAACATGTGATAGGCGGTGCAACCTGGTATGGCTGGGGTGCTCTCCACAGCCTTCAGCCAGATCTCTGTGACTGCACAGATGTTAGCATCTTCCAAGGTGAGAACTGCTTCCAGTCAGTGCAGTTTCATGCATATTCTCCTAGCATTTAGAAGCATAACTTGAGGTTGCTTTTTGATAACATTTTTATGTCTGAAATTTTGTCCTTGTGACATTGCCTAAAAAAGGCACTATGGGGTTGGCAAGAGCCTTTGCTAGAAGCTGAAATCTCAGGGGTGGCAGGTGAAGACAATCTCTGGCAAAGCATCAAGTTCTATCGATCATGTCATCCCAGAATGACAGAAACTGGATCCCCTTAGAATGACACCAGGAACTAAGCAAATTATTGAAGTCAATGATTTTCTGTTTATATTGTGGCATCATCCTAGGCGAGGGTAACATGCTGCTCAAAGCTAGGGACATGGCTGCCTGTGACACCTAATCAGAGAGCTCAGTCATGTCTCTCTTTATGTAGTCCAGGGAGGTATGTCTCAAGTTGTTCACACCAACATGTACTATGATCAAATCATAACAGTACTTGTTGTTGAGAGACTCGAGTGCGTGAATGATCTGATGAATCCTGGCACCAGAAAGACAGCTGACAGTGAATTTCTCCTTGTTCAGCCTGGTGAGGGGGATGTCTGTGTGTCTCAGTATAGAGTCTCTTATGACTAAGATAGTTGGAGTCCATGTGCATTGCCTTATGGGCTTTAATGATGAGGCACTTTCTGTCACTATGTGTATTGTGTGTTTTGGGTTTTATGGTTGGTTTAGTTATGTATGTGTTCTAGTGTTTAGGTAGATTTTTTGTGAGTACTTCCGCATATGTTGGTCTATATGTATGCTGTGTGTCATGAGTAGGAGTTGTGGTAGGTGGGCTGACAACCTGCTCTGTATTGTTATCTATTGTGCACGATGGCTGTGATACCAGATTCATACTGTAGGTTCATCTCTCACAAATGGTACAGGAATGATTTAGAAGTAGGGGGTTGTCAGTGTACATGAGGCAGTTGCTACACTGCCTCAGGAGACCCATGTCAACCAGGCTGGTAGAAGGGAAACTGATAGTTCATGGTCCTAGAAATAATCTTGGTCTGGCTATAACATTTAAAGAGGGAATACAGCAGGAAAAGGTATTAGTAGGTTTAGGTGCGAAGAGTTCTGGTTTGGGTAATATTTGCAAGGCTAGAGAGCAGGTGTCTGTAACTGGCAATCCGTCTGTGCAGTAGTGCACAATGCACAAACAGGTGCAAACAAGCACAAACCAGTTCAAATACAGGCTTTTTAAAGCAGAGAAACAGAAAACAGCCAAAGCTCAAATTATCCAATTAAAACACCTTAAAGAGAGCCTTACAACAGTAACTCTAGCTAGATAAGTCCAAACTGTACTTTCCTGCAACGAGAGCACAGGGGGCCTCTCCAGACAAAAGATTAACTGGTTTACAAGCCCCACAGGTCACAACCAGTACTAGATGCAGCAAAAACCTGAACCTAGCCTATGCTAGTGTTTATTAAGTGCAGCAAACAAGTAACATGAACAAAACAAGCAGATGAACAGTGATTACAGTTGTAAGAGGAATTCAGCTAGCAGACAATGTAAAAAATGCAGTAAAATACAGTTACACAGTTTAAACAAACAGATATGCAGCAAATATTGTTTTAATTAATCAGAAAGTGCAGAAAACAGTTGAAAATAAGCACTTATTTGAAGTCTACTGATACAAGTTATTTTTGAATAGGTGTAGGGATGAGCTTTACTTCATATGGATGGGAAGCCTGTTCCAGAGAAAGAGTAACATTTGAGACACATGCCTGTTCCTCCAACGTATCCTGCAAACTACGAGGTTTAGGCCCTTAGAACAGATACTTAAGATGTTATTTGTTTTTAACAGATGTGCAACAAATACATCACTGTGTAATCAAAGGATGCTTTGCAGGCTAGGCATAGATCATCATGCAGCAGTCTGTAGGAGACCAAGTACAGGGGTAGGGCTTTGAGATGGTCTGCATAAGACTTATTTACTTTCTGCATTCTTTTTTTTTTTTTTTTTTTTTTTTTTTTGAGTAACCCATCTGGCCTCTCAAGCTTTTGCAAGTTTCTGGTCAGGTACATGTTGAAGGGCGCATTGTACTATCTGACTGGTCTGAAGAGAGCAAAGTACAGCAGAACAATGATATCTTTAGATCTAAATGTCATGCTGTTACTTATAAGTTGTGTAGCACAGAATGATTTTCTTGCCACAATAGACACATAGTGGTCAAAGGTCAAGTTACTGTCAACATATGTAACCAGATTCCTGACCACTGATTCTACTCTTAGAGGTGTATTGTCACTGTGGTAATTTCCAGGGGTGGCCTCTTTACGGAGGGTACAATTATGCATTGTTTTCACATTGAGTTTTAGTCTACGGCTCTGGCAATAGTTTTTTTGCCAGCAAAAGGCCCACATGAATGGAAAATTGTGATTTGACAACTATTGAACCAAGTTACATTTGAAAAGGTTTTAGGATGATCTTTGCTACACATGGATTGGAAACCTTTTTCAGAAATGGATAATCTTTGAGACATATACCTGTCTGTCCAGCATGTTCTGTTTATGTCACAGACAAGGTTTAGTTCCTTAAAACAGGTATGCCTGATACTCTATGATGATGAAATATGGCCTTATGCAGGTCAGACAGGACTGCTGCATGGTGATACTGGTAAAAGATGTCCACACACACTGGAGTCTTCATTAACTAAGCATGCATGAGAGCAAGGCAGTGGATTGTATAAGGTTCATGCACCCAAATGACCACCCTATATGTTCAGGCAGCCCATATAATGCAGAGTAGTGAGTAAACTGGTGTGTGCACAGATGTTATGCCAATACTCTGCATCTTTTGAAACAGTTGCCTCTTTCTGTGTGTCTCTTCCTCATCAGTAGTGCCTGTGCAGAAATGAATTGATAGGTTACCAGTCATGGTGTTAGGTATGAGTGCTCCAAGCTGCAAAGACAAGCAGTGGGCATATATCAAGTAGAACAGAGATACTTTTGTTGTCATCACTGCTGATTTCTTCAAGTAGCCATTTATCTGTTGTGGCTGTCAGTACATGTGCTAAACTATCCAACAATGTTTTATTTATTTATTTATTTAATTTATTTATTTGACATCTGGTTACCAGGAAAATCCAACTTGGACTTTTACATAATTAACCACAAAAACAAAAACAGAGAAGAAAAGTCAATATACAGAAAAAAAAGAGACAAATAAACATATACATACATTTTTACATGAAAGATAAACACGTATAAGCATATCTAACATACATACATTTTACAAAGATGATTAATAATCATATCTCCAGACATATTTGCATAGAAAGTATAACAAAGTATCGCAGATGGGATATTCTTATAGGGGCATGGTTGTACCGTGAAGGGATTACATAGATAGGCATGATGGTAATAAAAATGAGACTGTACAATTGGTCAGGTTAATTGAATAAATACGGAGATACTACGTATAAGCAGAAATAGCAGAAAAACATAGATAGAACTGGAGAAAAGGGATGAGAAGGATGGCAGTGTGGTGAGGAATGGAAGAGCTGAGATGGAGATTCAATAAGAGGAAGGTAGATTGTTTCATCAGCAGAAGGAGTTAGAGATTAGGTGGAGTAGGGGGAATCTAAGACGAAAGAAGGAAGGAGAAAATTAATAGTGGTGGTAATTACAATTCAAATAGTGGTGGAGGAGAGGAGGCAAGAGGGGAGGAATTATGAGTTGGGTAATTTAACTAGAGTGAAGTAAAGGGGTGGGAGTCAACTACATTTGGAACAGGGACAGATACATGACCTGAGTAGGAAGTCTTTTAGTTTAAACTTGCATTTCCTGAATTTCAAGGTAGTTCTGATATCTACAGGTAGTGCTTCCCATAGTTTGGTCACTGAGTAGGAGTATAGACATTGCCCAGCAGTTATGTTTGGTTTATATAGTGTTAGAAGCTATTTGTGTTCAGAGTGGAGAGCCCAGCTAGATATTTAATTTGGAGTATGGAGTTTAAGGTGGGACAGACCTCAGGTCTGTAGATAACTTAATTGGCAATTGTTAGTTGGAGGTAGTTTAGGTGTTGCAGGAGTTCTAGCCAGTCAAGGGGGAAAGAGCATAACAGTAGTGTTTGCAATATGATGTGCCTGTTGCAAATTTAATGATTTTGTAACAAAAGGATTCAAGCTTATTTTTTAGTGTATTGAGAAGGTTGGTTAAAATGGGGGCACCATATAGTAAGGAGAATAGAGGGTAGGTTGTAGCTAATGTTGTTTTGGTAGCTGTATCCATGAAGTGGTTGTGCTGATAGAGCATCCCTAGATTGTGGTGTGTTTGTTTGATAGTGTTATATATATGAAGGTCAAAGGTAAGTCTATTATCTATTGTTACTCCTAGTAGTATGGGATCACTTCAATTTCCATGTTATTCAATGAAAATATCTTAAAGTCAACTGAGAGCGCCCTTGGTGCAAATAGGAGGAGTTTGGTTTTGCTGAGGTTGAGTAATAGTTGTGTATTATTGAGCCAGGATTTGATGGATGAGAAGACAGTTTGGGTTATTTGTCTAAGGTGTATTATGTTGTTGGAAGAGGAGATGAGAGTTGAGTCGTCAGCATATTGGATTAAGGAACTTTGTCAGGAGGCAGTATGGAGATTATTTATGAAGGTGTTGAAGAGGAGGGGTCCAAGGATGGATCCTTGTGAAACTCCAGTTTTGTTAGTTAGATATTGAGAAACACAGCATTGCTATTTTACTCATTGTTGTCTGTCAGATAGGTAGCTAGAGAACCACTGTAGAGAGGGACCAGAAAGGTCAAGGGAAGAAAGTTGCTGTTAGAGTTTGGGGTGTGAGACCATATCGAAAGATTTTGATAGATCAAGAAATAATACTGAAGTTCCTTGGCCAGAGTCTCTAGCTTTGTTAAGTGTGTGCATGAAGGATATTAGTGCAGTTGTTGTACTATGAGCTGGTCTAAAGCAGTGTTAGGAGGGTGTTAATAGTTCATTGTGGATAAGGCGGTCCAAGGAGTTATTTATATGCACATTTTTCTAAGAGTTTGGAGAGAAGAGATAGGATATCAATGAGGTGGAAGCGCAGTAGGAGGAAAGATGAATATAGTCCAAACTTGTTTATTAAATTGCCAAAATCCACGCCAGCGCCAACAAAATAAAACCAGTTAGTCCATAAATGCTTTATAAAACAAAGTACGCGTTTTCATCTTGTTAATTAGATTTCAACAGATGTGTGCCATCATCACGTTAATTACACCCATTTATATAAACTCCTTAAATAAAACAATTAATTGCTCCACCTATAGAACTGTTAGAAAATGAATACATTAAACATAATTTAAATACGTCTTTACCACTAAAAAACAAGAAAGGAACATCAATAAAACCAGATTTCATTAAATAAATAATCAACTGGGTTATTATAAAAAAAAGTTTTATAAAAAAACTGTTAAAATGTTCTGTTAAAAAGAATTCTATTAAAAAATATATGTATATATTCTAAACCTAAAAAAGGGAACGTAGTGCCTTCTAGTGGCTGTTATATTTAGTACATTTTAGTAATTCATAGTTTAGCAGATCTTAACTTTAATAAGGGTTTTATGGAAATAAAGTCGTTTAAACCTGGGGTATGGTCAGCCTGGAGGGTCACCTGCCACCATAATTCTCTAAATTCTATCGTGTCCTCCCATGGCCCACCCCTTATGTTCATTTTAATCTGTTCTAAAACCATAAACCCAAAAGTAGCTTCCTTGCAACTTTTACTATGTCTAAAAAGTGCATTAGTTTCTTTTTTTGATGAAATTTCATATGTGTGTTCATATATTCTCCTTTTTAGCATTCTCTCTGTCTTCCCTATGTAAAAAGAATTACATTTTTTACATATAGCAAGATAAATAATTCCTTTGGTCTCACAGTTGTAATGTTCTGTGTTACAAATCCATCTTTTCCTACTTTACAAGAAATGCCTGTCTGTGTTGAGTATATATGAGCATTGGTTGCATCAACCACATTTAAAAGTACCTTTCCTACCTTTGTTGGTGGTTGGCGTGGATTTTGGCAATTTAATAAATGAGTTTGGACTATATTCATCTTTCCTCCTACTGCGCTTTTCTTTTTGGTTTTTGTGGTTTTGTGCAGTAGCTACGGTCTTCTTTGATTAATGGAAGTTAGAGAGTTCAGTAGATTTTCTTCCTTTGTGTAATGGGTTAATGATTGTTTTTTTTTTTTTTTCCAAAGGGAGGGAACATAGGATTCTATTATGGATCTATTAATGTGAATGCTGACTGGGTATGCAATGGCATCAGTGGCAATTTTCAAGCATTTTGCTGGAAGGTTGTCAGAGGAAAGAGAGCAAGGTTTTATTTTATGTAGTTGGTTATGTACATAGCTAGTGGATACAGGATGCAGTGAGAGATTTGGAGGTTTAGAGGTTGTAGCTGAAATGTTTTGAGAGGAGAGGGATGGGAATGCAATATGTTTGGATGATGTTTGGGAGAGAGGTGTGTTGTGATTTTGAGTTATGACTAAGGGGGTTGCTGGGATCATTGACAAAGCTAGCTATATTTTCTATAAAGTGAGTATTAAACAGTTCTGCAATTTGAGATGCAGGTTTGTCTGTGAATGGTATAGGGTTTTGTTTGGACCCTGGGGAGAGAAGTGACGAGATAGTACACCAAAATCTTTGGGGGTTGTTTTTATGGTTCATTAGTGGTTGTGTAAAGTATTGTTTCTTATCAATAATTATAACCTTTTTTTTGCCTGATTGCATTACTGTCTATAGTTTTGTATATTTTAGGTCATTCCATTCTGCCATTCCTTCCAAGCTTTATCTCTGCATACTAGTAGTTTTTTTTGTGAATTTTGTTAGCCAAAGGTGCATGATTGATTTTAATTCTTTTTATCTGAAGCAGAGCTAGACTATTAAGGTTGCCCAAAATAGTTTGTTGAAGTAATTAACTGAATCATCTAAGGGTAGTGTTTTCAATATGGACCCGTTTAAGGATTTTAGTATATTAATAAAGAGTTGCTTGCTGAAATTAGTTAGATTGCAAGAGGTTTTGTAATTATAGCTATTGGGTAAATGGGTGGTTGTCCTGCAAGTATATGCAGGTAGGTGGTCACTTAATGTGTCTGGGAGAGTACCAGAGTTTGAGTATTTATTTGGATGGTGAATGTGTTGCTATCCTCCATCTATTAATGTTATGCTGCCAATCAATATCTGACTATAATAGGTTAATAAGTGTATACTAGGCTAACAACAGTTGGGGCATTTTTAAACCTAGCCACACATCCTAGTTCATTGACAAGTTCTGGTACCTTTGATAAGTGAAAGCAGGGGTTTGAATATGGGAAGTAAACTTTTACAAGCAAGGCCTGGAAGATGAAACATTTACAGGCTGCCTGAGTCCACTGTAGACATATGTGCCAAACCAGGGATTAATTTCCTGTTCCCCATCCAGTTGTCCACATTGCACGTAAATTAGGTTAGGAAGGAACTCTGTTTCACAAGGATGGGGAACTTTTTCCACAGAAGGGGTAGTCACTGGGATACATACTAGTCTCTTCAGCATGTCCTATTTATACCACAGGGAAGGTTTACATCTTCAGAATGGGTAATACTAGTGCTGCTTATGTTGCAGATATGCAGGTCTATCGGGATGGATTTGACAATGCCTTGTATGTCAGGCATAGATCTCTTGTCGACAGCCTGTAGGAGATAGAAGGGATAAGCTTTGAGGTGATCTGCATAGGGCATGTTACTTACGCCCTGTAGTCTTTTAGTGAGGAATATCAGTGGGCATTCTTATTGTTGGATGTGTCTGGTTAGGTACATACCAGAGGGGGCACTGTACTAAATGGTAGGTCTGATGAATGATGAATACATTGAAACAATGACCTCCTTGGGCCTAGATGCCCCACCTTTGTTTATAAGTTGCACAAAACAGAATGATTTACTCACTACTGTAGACACTTGATGGTCAAAGGATAGATTACTGTCTATGTGTGTGTCCCTAAGTCTCTGACTAATTGATTTGAATCTTAAGGGAGTGTTACTAATATGATAGTTACTAGGAGTGGATGACTTCTCATAAGATACTATCATGTATTTCTTGGCATTTAGTTTTAGGCCATGGCTCTGACACAAGTTATTTGTCTGAGTCAGCACTTTCTGGAGAACATTACTGTCAGTGGAGGAGTCTGAGTGCTCCTAATTTGCAATCATCTGCAAATCTGGTCAGACATAGGCCCTTGATGTTGGCTTGACTTCAGTGAAGTAGATGCCAAAAAGGAGAGGTCCCAGAACTGATCCTTGAGGGACCCCACTTGTGACTGGCCTCTTTGTAAAGGAGGACTACCCAGTTCTAACTTCCTGGTTCTTGTCTGTGAGCCAGCTAGCTATCCTTTGTGTGACGTAAGGATTTATACCTAACATCTTGAGTTTGTTATCAATGCCTGAGTAGGACTTTGCATCAAATGTCTTGGCCAGGTCAAGACTGGCAGTGTGAACTGTTTTGCCCTTGCCCTTTGCTTTGGTGACCTTCTCAAAGAAGTCCACCTTGTTGAGTAGGCATCAGCTGCCCTTGATTAAACCAAACAGGGTTTGGTCCAGTGTCTAGAGGTTTCCTATGTCATCATTTCCATGATAATTCATTACATGGCTTTGCATGTGAGACTAATGAGATGTGTGGATCTGTAGTGTCCAGAGTCTGTAGATGGCCCACCTTTGTGCAGATGGATGATGTCTGCTGTTCTCCATTTGTGCAGCATGAGGCATGTTTGGTGGCTGTGGTTAAATAATGACTCCAGACAGCCTAATAGGTAATTTTCATGCTATTTAGAAGGCAGACAGGGATATTGTTTGGGCCCACTGATGCAGTGTCCTAGGCATTAGAGGGAGCATTATGGATGTGTTCCTTAGTGATAATAGGAGTAGTTATATGTGAGGGTATTTCCTTATAGGAGGCTGAGGGTGAGACAGCAGTAAAGTTAGAGATGAATTTGTCTGGCAGTGGGTTTGCTATGTCTACTGGCTCATATAAGTGGCTCCATTAAAATTAGCTCTGCACACAATTGTATAGTGGCTTTGAGGTTGCAAACATAGCCAAAGAATGCCTTGTGGTTGTCCTTGGTCTTTGAGGCCAAACCTAGCTCAAATTTGGCTTTGGTAGACTTTATTTGTCCTCTGAGTTGTTTGTAAAGTATGATGAGAGTGATTGTGTCCTGGTTGCTACACCTCCAAATTTTTACCAAAATTTTCTTTCTTATGTTATACAGCCTATTGATGTTGTGATTCAACCAGGGTGGCTTGTTTTGTAAGCAAGTTCTGTACTTACTCCTGGTAGGTACAGCTACCTGTATGCAGTTATTAGCATGTTTGTATAGGGTTTTTGTGAACAGTTCCACATATGCATCAGGGTTTATAGGGGCTTGAGATTTTGTCAGGTTATCACTTAATGGTAGAATGCTGGCCTTAGAGTAGTTCCTGAGCATTCCAGGGTTAGCTGGGGTTCCAGGATTTATTTTTACTTCAATAGACACCATTTTGTAGTCTGACCTTACCAGAGAGGACATTAGACTAGTGGGTGTGCAATGATCTCCATATTAGTGAGTATCAGATCCAGTATGTTTGTGCCTCTGATAAGCATATCGACAATCTGATGCATAAATCTAGGAATTACTGTACCTACTTGTTTGGTCTCATAGGTTCATATGTTCATAGGTAAGTACAAGGCTAGTTGTCCTAGCAAACCATTTTTTTTAGCCTAGCCAATTTCTCTCAAATGTGAGAATCAAACCATGTACCATGTGTCTGTGAGGCAAATACCATTATGACAATGCCAACACCCACACAGGTAATAGCAGGGTAAGTAATGTCACCAATGAATATGGTATTTGGTTGGATGCTGAATGTTTCCAGTAAGCTTAAATATGCGTTATGGTTTCCTGTGTCATACAGGGGGACCTACAACTTGCAAGGAAGTGGTATGGGATTTTGTCTATGGTGATTTGAAAAAGGAGAAGCTCAAGAGCATCATCCTTTTTGATCAGCCTTGAAGTATATTTATTTTTGATGTAAATCAAGACACCCCCGCCTTTAGTCTCTGTCTGAGTAGTAGTTGGTTTAAATGTGTGGAAGGCATTATAGCTTTGCACTGCGGGGTGTTCTCTGCTGTTTTAAACCATGTCTCAGTAACTGCATAGATCTCAGCATTCTCTAGGTTGGGGAGAGATTGTAGGGAGTGGAGTTTTTTTTTGTTGAGATTCCTAGCATTGAGCAGTAACACCTTTAGATTTTCTTGGTTTTGGTTTGATTTGCTATAGCATAAGTATTTTCAGTTTGACATTGCCTAAACAGGCAGTATGGTGAGGACAATGCTTTAGCTAATATTTGAAAAGCAAGAGGGGAGAGATGCAGACCATCCAAGGCAAAGAAGGATGGTCTGTTGACCATCTTGTTCCATGCTGACAAATATTGCAAACCCTTAGAATGATACCAAAAACCAAGCCAATTATTAAAGTCAGCCATCTTTTGCTCATATTGTGGCGTCATCCTTGGAGAAGGTAGAATGCTGCTCAATGCTAGGATCATACCACCCTGGAATACATATTCTGAGAGTTCAATGATGTTTGTCTTCATATAGTCTAGGAAGGTACATCATGGACTATGACAGAGTCATACTTGTACTTGTGGTCCAATGACCTGAGTGCATGTGTAATGTAGTAGATCCTGCACTGTGATAATCAAATGACCATAACTTTCTCCACACTCCTCCTGGTGAGAGAGACATTAGTGTGTATCACAATGGAGTCTCCAATGATCAGAATGTTGGACTGTGTGGTGGCTTGCCTTATGGAGTTAGAAGTAGATTCTCCATGAAATGTGGCTCTGTGTTGATGTTGGTGTTGTTTTGAAAGAGTGCATTCAGGGCTGCAGAAGGCATTTGTTATGTGCACTTAATCTAGGAAGTCTTTGGGATTTTGGAAGGTTACACTTAAGCTCTGTAGCATATGTGTGCCTATATGTCTGCTTTTAACTGTGTGTGATACATGCACCACTTGTACTACTGACAACCAGATTTATATTTGAAGTGCTTTTATGTGAGAGCTTTGCCTCCAGTGACATTGTGTAAATAGATCTCTCACATATTATCAGATTGTTTCAGAATTAGTTGGTTGTCAGTAAACATTAGTAATTTCTACATTGCCTCAGGATACCCATATCCACCAAACTAGTAAAGGAGATAGTGGGAAAGTTCCTATCTTTGACAAATGGCCCTTTTTA
>NC_056744.1:576885827-576918327 GCF_019279795.1 Protopterus annectens | reverse complement strand
GGAATGGCTGCAGGGGGACTCTGGTGCTATATTTTGGTTCTATTCTTCAGTTTGCATTTGAAAGTTGGTATCCCACAATTCCTTTGGAGTGGGTGGGGTTGTGTAATTATGTATGCAAATTTTGCGTTAATCAGCGTACAGATTTGTACCTATTTTTTCATGGGTCTGAATGTTGTGGAGAGATGGATATATATACCACAGAGGCTACCACTGTTCTAGAACAAACTATCCATAAAAATAATACAAAGCTCATCCGTCCATATTCAAATGCAACTTGGATTTAAGGATGGGCAATAGAAAATGTACTCCACGATTGCCGCTCATGCCACAAATGGATAGAGGCAGTTCCTAAATGCTGCATCCCTTATATAGGTCCCCTCAAATTATCTATGGAATGATCACAGTTATTCTCATTAGGGCTAATATACAATTATCAGCCATGGGATAGGGAAGACCAATCAGGAAATGTTAATTCAAGAATCAAGCATCAAAAGGGAATTGGCTAAGCTTAAAAAGTCATCCAAGTGAACCTATGTTGTGGTAGTAAATAGTTATAAAAATTGCCCTTTTTAGAACTCTTCCCCCCAGTCTTCAACAGCTTCCAGCACCTCTGCCCATGCCACCCTCTGATCTGGTGCCTTCCCTTCAACTTTAAGTTGAGTAACAAAGAAAGGTCAGTTCTTGATCTAACAATCCCAAAAGCTTTCTTAAATTCATGCCACACAAAGAGCACTAAAACATTTCAGTTCAGACCAAAAATAATTCTCTTCTTTAATTTATGCAACACATGAAGCACTAAAGCACTGCTTCAGATCAGGACACAAATGTTATAACAGCATTAATGAATGCTGACAATGCATTGCAGTCCCAATAATGTTCCTTAACACTCTGCCCCCTTAGCTCCAACCTAGCTATGCTTTTGGTACGAACAACATAATAGCTATAATTGCTGGGTGCAGGAATGTCTAAAGATGAAAATTATTGACTGTTATAATTTGTTCTTTGTTCTGGCTTTGCAAGCCTAATTCTATTTTTTCAAAACAAACTGGTATTCTTTAATGTGGCTACTGTTTACATGAAACAAAATTAAAATGCACTTACTGTGACCATTATTTTTTATCTAAATCAGATGACCGAGGTGTATTCGGTCAACAAAGTGGTGATAAGTGTTGGGTCAGGGGCTATCTCTAGATGAAAGTATCTTATTTTAAATAGTTATTAACCTGTCTTTGCAGGTCTAGAATGCACTTGTGTGAACTAAATTGGAATACTTTAATGCGGCGTCTATGTTTGTGTGGGAGTGTGTGTGTGTGTGTGTGTGTGTGTGTGTGTGTGTGTGTGTGTGTGTGTGTGTGTGTGTGTGTGTGTGTGTGTGTGTTTGTGTGTATGCGTGTGTGTGCATGTATATTACATACTTCAAATGCATTACTGTGGTCATTACTGTATCACAATTTGACCACTGAGATGCACTCTATTAATAAAGTTGCTATAATTGTTGGGGGAGCTTGGGTGCCTATATTTGGATGGAAGTAATATACTCTTCTTGTCATTTTAAACTGTCACTAATCTGGCTTTATAGAACTAATGTGCATTTGCGTGACTATTTCATGTTTGTGGGAAACAACTTGAAATACAGTACTATGTTTATTACAATCACATGTCTGAGATATACCCGATTAACAAAATGAATATAACTACTGGGCAGGCATCCATGACCTGCCCCTGCATGACATTAACTTGCCTTCTTGTCATCTCCTTATTTTAAACAGTTATTAATCTGGCCTTGTAGAACTAGTGTACATTTGTGCGATATCAGTTGGTCTACTTTACAGAGTGTTTGTGTAAAATAAATATGAAATACATTTCTGTGGTCATTACTGTTACTATAGTACAATCAGGCATTTGAGATTCAAACATTTAACAATGTAGTAATAATTGATGGGTAGGGAAGGTTCTCTGTGGGGTCCATCTGTGAATGAAAATGTCTGACCCTGCTGCCATGATCAAGTTAAACAGTCATTAGTCTGGCTTCACTGGATTACTATGGATTTTGTGTAAAACAAAATGGAATACTTTACTGTGGTGATTTATATCACAATCAGACAGGTGAGGTATACACTGCCAATTAAATACTTGTAGTTGATTAGTATAGGCATTGGTGGATTATAATGATCGCAGTTTCAGTGGACCTTTGTAGTTCAAATGTTCTGAAAAGGCCAATTAGATTATTAGTGGTTAGCACATTATATTTGTTCTTTTCTCTGGCATTTATGGATCCTCACAAGTGACTCTCTATGGGGCTCTAGGGTCTTTCTTCATTTATTGGGTCTACTGAACATGATTTGCCATCCCATATTATCTCCATGTCATAATCAGGGCCATTGGGGAGACTGAGGTACCACGGGGCAACATGACTCTGCTACTTGAGAGTTTATTTTTGCTCCTAAGTTCCTGGTCCCTTTATACACCACTTCACATTTCAGGGAAGGATATGCATTGGGCTTGCTGGATTATCATCCAGCTGCTGGAACCTGAATTACAACACTGACATCCTATGTAAATGCCCTACTGTATCCACAGCCTCTACAAAGGATCAACTATAAGGTGCATTTAATTGTGTACACTTCCCCCAAGATGGGCATATCCATCCTCATTGTCTGTGTTGACAAGCGCCAAGGCCTCTATTCAAACTCAGGTGACCTGGGCCATGATATGTGGTTTATCCCACTACTCCACCATTGAAGTCTATTGGTTATCAAATTTTATTTCACTTCCTGTTGAAAAATATGCCCAAGTCTACTTAAATTTAAAACAAGCATTCAACTAGTTGTTGCTTTGTTAAACATATTTAAAACAATATACATTTAAAACAGTTAGGAGGATGAATCTCAAAGAACTTATCAATTTATGCACGGTCCTAAAAAAAGTGTTTGGGTCCATTGTTTAAAATCTGCCCTGGGTGAAAGTTACATTTAATCTGACACATATATGAAAGGATGAACAGATATGTGGATGCCATGACATATATACTATATACAGCAATGTATTCATCAGAAATAATACATGCTCAGCTGCTAAACATGTATCTGTAAGTATAAACATGTTATTATCAGAATGGCCTGCAGTGGCACCATAAAAAGGTCATCTGGTGGTTTATGTATGATGGGCATAGGTCTGTGACCTGGAAAGAGGCCGATGCACTGTTATGGCAGATGTCCGTAATGAAACAAAACACAGACACAGGCACTCTGTTTGTGATTTATCTATACCCCAGATGTTACAGACTCATGTGAATGACTGCCACCCACAAAGAATAGCACAAGTTCCTCTTTGATGTGCTTGTTCTTACCACTTGTGCTGCTGGTACTAGATGCTACAATATACATCTATGACATACAAATATCTACATATATCTGTAAACAATTGATGTGGCTGTCTTCCAAAGAAAGCCAGATACTACTCAAATAGTGTGAGGGCTTTGGTCTAAATTTACCCATTATCAGTAGGTTTACAGTCTAAAACGAAAGTGCTCTGAACATCTTCGGGGGGGGGGGTTGTGTGGTTTTGTGAGTTTTTGATACCAGGGCTTGCATCACCTATAAGTAGCCATTGATGTCACTAATGTCACTAGTGATCTGCTATTGTTCTTATACTCATGCCATTCCAAGTAGTTGTAGGTTCTGCTGTCTCACAGTGCACATCCACACAGTTGTTTCCTCCCCATCAAAGATATTCCTCCTTCTGGTGTCCTGACTAGCATGATCAAGCACATTGAGCTGGGTCAGGATATATCAAGAGTAACACAAATGTGGCTAACGTGTGTGTGCCCCCCCCCCCCAGCCACAACATGTAATATACACATCACACATTCAGCAGTTTCATTCTGCTTATTTCAGCTGTGTATCTGGTCATTCACACTGTAAAGCACAAACACTACCTTTATCTGGCATAGATTCAGGGGCATGCACTGTCATTATTGAAAAGCAACATTGACAGCAACAAATCTACTAATGGTTTTCCAGTGCATCTACTCATATATATGAGTAATTCTTAGCTCTAGCACTAATCTGGGCAATCTTGGAACAAACAATACTGAAAAGCTGTCACATTTTGGATATACTCTTCCGATGATGTTAACAGTAAGGGTGAGACATTCAGTATTACAGGTGTATTTCACACTTGTTACATCCATAGCTACACACTCTGTTATATAATATCAGGTTCAAATACATGTTGCACATACCTCACAACTCAAATTATAAAAATAAATACATTTACAATTGTACTGAAAACAAACCATGGGTCATTTCATTTTATTATGGTGTAGTGCAGTGCCAACACCATGCCCTCATAGAATCAACATCTAAAGAACAATATATGCTTATACATACTAAAATAAATAACTTACCACATTCATTAAAACCAATTCACATTCTTCAGTTCAGTATTTATTTACCCCCCCAAAAAGTATGAAAATTCAACATTAATTCAGCCTCCTTCCTAAGTGAAGCTCTTTCAATAACATCTTCATTTCTGTCACAAACATTAACTTGCTGTTAAACACAAGCCTTTATAACATTACGGTGTCAAGCTTTTCAATATTGCTTGTTACAGGATTGTCCAGATTAGTGCTAGAGCTAAGAATTACTCATATATAGTAGTAGATGCACTGGAAAACTCCCAACTCTCTTGCCAAATACAAGCAACTGTGAAATCAAGTAAAAAAAAATATAGCCACTGACCGTAAATCCTACTACCTTAAACTTCAAAATAATAAAACCAACCCCAAAAGATTTTGGAATAGCATTGCAACAATACTATCCCCAGGTAAAAAAGAGAACCCTTGCCCTGACCCAGACGCACCTGACCTTCACCTAGCTACCCAGTTCAACTCCTTTTTCATTGACTCCATAGGCAAACTCACCTCGTCTTTCCCCAACATAACTGAAACCAAAAATTCAACACCCAATAACTCTGAGTCTTCTCCATTTACTCTCAAATCCATTCCTACCCACACGATAAAAAAGCTCCTACTAAAGTTAAAAACTTGCTCAATGCCCCAGATGACATTCCATCCAACTTTCTCAAATTAGCTGCTGATGGCATAGCCCTTCCAATCAGCATCTTAATCAATTGTTCCATTCATGAGTGCTACGTACCGCACCTCTGGAAAAAATCCTTTATCATCCCCCTCCACAAAGGAGGTAAAAACTGTTCAATCTCCAACTTTCGCCCTATTGCTATACTATCCCCCATCTCTAAGATACTCGAAAAATGTATTCACCTCCAACTATTACCCTACCTACTGGACAACCAGCTACTAACTCCTACTCAACATGGGTTTAGACCAGGACATAGCACCACAACTGCCCTTCTTTCCTTCCTCGAAATCATCAACTCTTCTCGCGACTCTGGCAACATAGTTTCTACCCTCTTCCTCAACTTATCCAAAGCTTTCGACACTGTCTCACATGAGCTTCTGCTTTCTAAACTCTCCCATCTTAATTTCTCCTCCTCTTCTATCAAATGGTTCACCAGCTATCTTTCAGCCAGGGAACAAGCTGTAAAATGGAACTACTGCACTTCCTCTTTCCTAAACACCCCAATAGGTGTACCCCAAGGCTCTATTTTGGGTCCCTTACTATTTAACATTTTCATCAATGATTTCCACCAAAAGATCCCCAATGCTAAACTGGTACAATATGCAGACGATTCTACTATCATCTGCTATGCCAAAAACTCTTCCCTTATTAATAAACCTTACTCAAGAGGCTTTCTCCCCCACTGAGTCATGGATGCTTGACAATCATTTAGCCCTAATGCCTCCAAATCCAAAATAATGATTTTTACCCCTTCTAGACATACTGCTGTTGACAAAGCATCCTTCTCTATACTCAGTCTAAGCAAAATATTGAAATAGTCCCCCATACAAAACTTCTGGGCATCCTTATCGATGACCAGCTAACGTCTGACATCCACCTACAAACCAATATTAAAAAAACTCATCAAAAACTTGGAATGCTTTATTGACACAGATGCTACCTTTCTCTGCCTTCTAGACAACTCCTATCTACCACCTACCTCCTACCCTCCCTTTTGTCACAGGATCCAAATCTTCCACTCATCACTGTAACTCCCTCCATGCCCTAAATTGGTTGGAACTCACAGGCTACCTAAATTTCATTCAACTAACAACAGCACACAAGCTGATTTTTAAACCTTCTGTCCATCACTCTCCTCTTCTCTAAAACTCCACCAGCCACACAGAACACTTAGATCCACAAATCAGAACCTCTTGGAACTTTACAAGCCTTCACATGCACCAGGGCAATTTCTACTATCATTCTCCGTTGCTAGATTATGGAACTCTCTTCCTGCTCATATTAGAACTACCCAGAATTTCCCTTCCTTTAAAACTCTACTCCACTCTCAGCTCTCGTCCCTCTGGGAGTGCTCCTGTATCCATCCTACCTGATTCCTGATACCTATCCCTATTGTATCCTACTCACAATCTCTGCCACTGCTTTAATTCCTTTGTCTAAAACTCCTTTGTCTAAAAAATATGTTGTATTAAATGAACATTAATTTATTGTTTTTGTAAATATCTTATAAGTGATTGACTCAGCTCATATATTTCAATGTGTTTATAATATTTTCTTGCTGTATATTGAATGTTAAATTGCTGCTCTTATATGCTGTACTAATACATTTTATATTGCCTTTCTGTCTGGAGCTTTTCTCCTCGGGCCTCCATTGAAAACGGGCTACCTTGGCCCAATGGACTTTCCCGGTTAACAAACTGAAATAATAATAATAGTAATAATAATAATAATAATTATCACTGGCAGCATTACAGTGATAAAAAGTGATCCCAAACAAACTGATCCAAAGGCAAACAATCATATTAAGCAAAAGCTTGATAGCAGCTCATTTGCATGTTTCTAAATTGAGTACAACATAGCTGGAACAACTCTGTTAAGTGTTTAGTCTGCCAACCCACATAATGTTGTTGCACAGGGACCTACACATGTACATACACACACACACACACACACACACACACACACACACACACACACACACACACACACACACGCACACACACACATTTCTGATGCACACATGCACACCCAGAGAGACACACAGATACTGGACAGATCCAATCAGGCCCACAGATACAAACATACACACACATACACACACACACACATAGTAGTTACCTGCTAGGGCACTAACAGCTTTGCTCCTGCCACAGAGAGCAATAGGTGTACAATATAAAAAGATGGTGTACATTTACATCACTCTTCTGCAGAAATAGCACACTAGAGCTTGTCTTTATATCAGTCTGCTTTGGTATTTCAATCATGGCTTACAGCTCTAGGGCAGAGCACAGGACTAATTTACCTTAAACACACCCCTAGACTGTCACATTTTCACATGGT
The DNA here is from genome assembly GCF_019279795.1 of Protopterus annectens. Classification (NCBI taxonomy): domain Eukaryota; kingdom Metazoa; phylum Chordata; order Ceratodontiformes; family Protopteridae; genus Protopterus; species Protopterus annectens. Next base: position 576,910,885 of record NC_056744.1, on the reverse strand, counting down.
GATATTCAGCAAGACCAATACAGTGGTAGTCTTTGTGTTGCTCCCTCATAATGCACTAATCAATCCTGCTGGAAAAAGGATTATGTAATGCATTATGTGTTTCTCAATGTCACCAAGATTGAATTAATATTATATTTTAATGCAAACACAATCACAGCTCTCAAGAATTACAACCTAATATTTTCGCATCAATTTCTTAATGGCAAAAAAATGCATCCTGTTGAATATTTAATAGCAAGAAACAGCATAGAGCAAAAAAGCTGGCTAGATATACATACATGAGTGGGAGGTTGGCAAAATGGTTAAGATGTTTACCTTACGGACACAAGGTGCAGGGTTTGATTCTCACATGGGGTAACTGGCTAGGCTTAAAATGGCCCATAAGAGCAGTTAGCCTAGTGCTAATCTATGAAGCTGTACCTATAAAGAATATATTCAGGACACGTCTAATGTTAATAGTGGGTCACCCAAGGGGAAGTCATATTTATCAATTAAATACAAGATTATCAGAAATTAATTTGTTACCCCAGATATGACAATCTGGAACTTCTCAACAAAACTTATCACAGAACCATTTTCAGAAATAAATAAAAAGTTATTCTTCAAATCTGTGGGAATGTGAACATCATAACTTTACTGGAAAATCTATACATGGGAGTTTCTGCACTGAGTCTTTCTGATACCTCATACAAAAATTACACAAATATATAAAACAGGAAACATGAAATGCTGGAGGTGTAATGAAGTTCTTAATGCTGAGTGGTTACACATGATAATGGATTGCAAGTTGGTGACTTCATTTTGCAGTGATTTTAGAAACTTTTCTCAGGTTCTATGGTTAGACAATTGAATTATTACTGATTCCCTGATACTATTTAATGCCCCAATTCCAGCAGCTATACCTCTTTCTCAAAAACCTCTTCTTTGGGCAATACTTGCTGTTGCTAGAAAAGTTATAACAAAAAACTGGAAATGTAAAACTGAATTAGCATTTGGTGAATGTGTGTGCCTAGCTAAGACTGTAAAAAGTAGTTGTCAACTACAAGAACTTTAAACATAACTTATCAGTGCATATCTATCAAAAGCTCAATGATTGGAAAAGTACTAATTGTTGAGAATATATTAGTCTTGTTATGGGCTTTTGTAAATAGTTATTGTTTATCTTATTATACACTGTTTTAAATGATGGACTTGTTAAAACCAAATAAAAGAGTTTTTTTTTTAAGATTATCTTAATATTTTGTCACAGTTCAGCTACTGTGTTCCCAAATGCTGGTTTATTATCATTCATTTATATATTACTGTAATGCTGTTTTTAGCTTCCTGTTTTTTTTTGTCCCATATAACATAATCTGCTCAAATACTTAGTGATATAAATAATTTTTATGTAATATTTTGGACCTAGATGTTCCCAACAAGATATGAGGGGATATAGAAGCCATTCGGGAGTAAAACTCACTACCTATTTTTCATCAGATCATTGGAAGGTGAAGGAGATTATAGGTAAATATTGGGGTATTTTACATGTTGAACTGATAACCAAAAGGTGAAATGTTCACAAACCACCACACAGTGCGCAGTTCCGGTACAATGAAGGCTGTCACAGTATTCAAAGACCAAGATGGTCCTAAATAAATCCCAGGAATCCGATAAAAAATAAAAGTGTTTAATTACACTGAAATCACATCCACAAAAGTAAAAACTATAACAAAAAACAAAGAGTGAGTGCTTTCGTCTCCCTCCGGAGACTTCTTCAGAATCTACCACCATTTTCAGATGGTCCTCATTAAATACATGGTGCTCAAAAGTCATTGGTTAACAGTGTATTCCTTAATTAAATTGATTAAACAAAATACAATTAATTAAACCAAATACAATTAATTATATCAACTAAACATTGAAGGGCTGGCATTTGAAAGAAGAGCTAACATATACACCAACAAAGGACATAATGCCCACCAACAGTACATGGAAAAAATATATATATATAACAATAATAAAAACTAACTTACTTGAGATACCTAATATACGCTGTATATATTATGAAAAATGTATAGTAAAAAATGAAGATATATATATATATATATATATATATATATATATATATATATATATATATATATATATATATATAAATATACTTTGTTATACAAAAATTCAATCCAATACAAAATGATAGAAGGAAGGCCTTTGACACCATCCCCCACTCTGGAATCATAGATAAACTTACTAAGTTGGGCATTAATCCCTATGTCACCCAATGGGTTGCTAAATGGCTTACTGATAGAACCCACACTGTAAAAGTAGCCGACTCCAAATCCATCTCCAGACAAGTGACAAGTGGAGTACCTCAGGGTTCAGTCCTGGGGCCGCTCTTGTTTGGTATCTACTTCTCTGAAGTACAGGTCAACACTAAGGGATTCTGGCTAACAAAGTTTGCAGATGACTGCAAACTGGGAGCCATTATTGAATCCCCAAATGATGTGGATACTCTACAAAAGGGCCTTACAGAAACAGATGCTTGGTGCCAGAGCCATGGGCTCAAGCTCAATGCCAAGAAATGTATTGTTATCCCTTTTGGGAAAAAACATGTATCCATGAATTACCATATAGGTGGCAGTACACTAAACACAGAAAGTGTGATAAGAGACTTAGGGACACAGGTGGACAGTGGTCTCACCTTCGATAACCACATCGCCACAACAGTCAGGAAATCCTTCTATGTGGCACACCTCATCACGAAGGGCTTTTCATCCAGAAAAAAGGAGGTCATTGTCCCACTGTACTCATCCCTCATTAGACCCATTATAGAATACAATGCCCCATTTGGTATGTACCTCTCAAGACATCTGCAACAACTGGAAAGGCCTCAGAAATACCTCACTAAAAGAATCACAGGCCTAAAGCAGATGCCCTACGCTGACCGCCTTAAACTCCAGCTATACTCTGTCGCATATCGTCTACTCAGAGGCGATCTCTGCTTAACATACAAGGCCATGTCAAACCCAGAGCTGTTGGACATGCTACACTTAAAGAAATCCAAATCCCTCAGAGCTGCTCGCTCCAGGGATCTAAACCTTGTCATCACAATAAACAAAACATGTTGGAGGGATAGGTTCCTGACCCAGAGACTCCCCAGACTCTGGAATAGATTGCCCATACATGTCAAGCAGAGTGCCTCTTTGGACCTCTTCAAGAGGAACTTTGACGATTGGATGGGAGAAAGGAAATTCACCCCAGGGATCACGTCAGTCGCCCTGCTAGACAGGGGTCCAAGAAAGTAAATAATGTGGGAAGAAATAGCCAGGGAATTGTTATGGCTAGGCTTGTATAGGCCCTAGGGCTGATAGCCTAGTACCAACCTATGAACCTATGAATAAATAAATAAATAAATAAATAAATGTGATAGATATTAAATGGAATAGATATTCTATAATAGTATAAGAATCTAATAAATAGATATATAATTAATATATTATATAAAATATAATATAAAAATATAAATACCAAAGATCTAAACATACTATTTAAAATACACTTTTAAAAAATCTAATTTAAAAAGAAAAAGGGGTTACATACTCATACAATCATCTTATTTTTACTTATTTTTATTTTTATTTTTATTTTTAATCTTTGGATCAGCTGCTAACAATTTTAGTGCTGGGGTAATAGAAATATGGTCATTAAGGCCCTTACCACAACATGCATCGAGCCTTAACTGCCAAATAATTTCCCTATATTCCAAGAGGGTTTCACAGTCGCCACCCCTATCTGGGTGGACGACCTCCTCTATAATCCAAAATTTATAGTCAGCCATATTACAAGTCAAAGCATGCCTATATAGGGTGTTATTCTCATTGTGTTTGTTTATGTCCCTAATATGTTCATAAATCCTAGATCTAAGATGTTGCTCTGTTTTCCCTATATAATAACTCCAGCATGCTTGACAAAATACTAAATAAACTACCCCTTTTGAGTAGCAACTATTATACCTTCTAGACTTAAGTGTCAAATCTAGGCTAGGTATTCTCACTTCCTTTAATCCAGCTATATAAGAGCGCTGTGCACATCTACCACATCTATAAGTACCACATTTCTTATTAGTCCCTTCTATATTAGTCTTTTCTCTTTCAATCAAATTTTTGATATTTTTATTTCTTCTAAAACTGTATTTTATATTGCCTTGGAACACATTTATTCTAGTAGATACATTTCTGAACAAATCCCAGGTCTCATTAATACATTTTTTTAACCATCTCATACCCCCATAGTATGTTAAAGTCAGATATGGTGTTGTACTTGAAGTACCAATATTACCACCCTCCTGCTCATTATGGATCTTGTTTGGATAAGTTACTGCAGAATTAGAATCAACACTGCCCCCACTAGTTAAAAGGGGGGTATATCTATTACCCCTACCTATAAGGACATATTCTTTTATTGAATTAATAAGTTCCGTTGGATATCCTCTCTCAAGAAACATTTTTCCTACATTGTTGACTTCATTCACAAAACCACTCTCATTAGAGATCATCCTAGCCATCCTAATCATTTGGCCTTTCACAATATTTTTCTTCAATTGGTAAGGGTGATCACTGTCAAAATGCAGGTAGGCATTAAAAAAATGTTCCTTCCTATAAACACTTGACCTATAACATTTCTTTTGATAGTCTTTGTTTAATTTTACATCTAGAAAGTGAATTTCATCTCTGCCCACTTGATGTGTGAATTGTAAAAATGTTGTTGTTTGATTAATATACTGAATGAATTCCTTTATAAAATCTGCAGGTCCTATCCATAACACAAATATATCATCTAAAAATCGTAAGTATTTCACTATGTACTGACTATATACTGAACTAAAAACATATTTACGTTCCCAATATAACATAATAATATTTGCAAATATGGGGGCACATGAAGATCCCATGGCAATTCCTTCTTTCTGGTGATAATAATCACCCTGAAAGTAAATGTAATTGTATTTTAAAACTAATTCAGTGCACTCTAAAACAACTTTAAATTCATCCCCTGTTAAAAAATTCATTTCAATCAACATTTCTTCAAACCATTCCAAGCCTTCACTCTGGGGAATCACTGAAAACAAATCCTTTACATCAATTGTGATAAATATTGTATCATCTGTATACATACTTTTGCCAATTTTATATAAAAAGTCCCAGGAATGAACTAAAATATGTTCATATTTACTATGGAACTTTTTTAACTTCGTGTCAACATAAATAGCAAGAGGTTGTGTCTTAGACCCTTGCGATGAAACTATAGGCCTCATGGGTGGGTTATGTAGTGATTTATGTACCTTGGGTATACCAAAAATAGCAGGTATAACAGGCTTAGGGACTCTAAGAAATTTATATAATTCAATGTCAATCAACACTTGTAGCACATTGTCTTCCAAAATTAAATCTATCTTCTTGTAAGATATATTAATTTCATTTCTAGTCACTAGTCCATAATAGTTTTCATTGTCCAGAATATCTTTCATTCTTTTAATATAGTCCCATCTATCCATAAGAACCACTCCCCCACCCTTGTCTGGTTTCATCACCCGAATTTTTTCATTCCCACTAAGTTCATTTAACAAATTAATTTCATCCTCGGTCAAATTCTTAATAACCTCAGTCTCCTGTTTGTATTCATTGCGTATTTTATTACTGACGCATTTCTCAAAATTCAAAATTTCAAACTGAAGTGGGGGGTTGTAGGTACTTGATCTAACAAGAACATTGTCCCTGTCCTGCAACTCCCTATCCTTATACATGTGTATAAAATTTAGTTTACGTGTAAAAATTTTAATATCTAATAAAATGTTTTCAATTCCCATTTTTTTAATAGGAACAAAAGTAAAACCTTTTGTAAATAGTTTAAAATAGGTTTCATTAATAGATAAATCGGTATAATTAAAAATATTAAAGTTGTTAAATGAATTAATAATAATCTCATCATGCTGTTGGTCAAACTCACCCATTAAATCTATTTCTGTACTGTCTACAATAAAACTTTCATTGGCATCTTCCCTTATCTGTGTATTCTCCCCAAGTGTTGGGTATTGTTGTTCATCATGACTTGTGCATAGGAGGATTGTTGGGCCCGATTCCTTAGCTTCTCCGACCTCCTGGGTTCCTCCAGTTCTAAAGGGACTCCTGCTCCTTCATTATTTTCCCCATCACTACCATTAAAGAACTGTTGGTCATGTCCATAGGGGGAATATTCATAAAAACTTTGCTTCCCCTGTCTGTCCAAACCAGATTGTCTATATTCATAATTGTCCCTGTACATATTCTTTCCATTGTTATTTCTATTATTCCCTGTGTTATACTGTATATTGGAAGTCCTGCCCATTGTATAACTTTTCTTCTTAATATCATAGCAATAAGCAAAACCTCTTTCATACTCATTCAAATCTCTCTCCAATTTCCTAAGTTTCCTATTAGTGTTCATGTTAATAGTATAATCGACGTCATGTAGGACTCTAAAATAAATATTTTTATATTCATCTATTGAAAACAATAAATCGGTGTTAATCTCATTGTACAGTCCATCAATTTCTTTTTTACTTTGTTCCATGACCTCAACATTACGTTTAATCATCAATTTTAACAATGCCAGCCCACAGTCATTAAAAATATCACATACTGCTTTAAAAAACTTTTTATCGTCATATGCATTGTTCAGAAATTTATTAAGTCTAAGTCCTGTCAGTACTATCTTGTCTTTTAAACAATTCTCAAAGTACCAATTTTCTACTGCCAAAGATTTGTATTTAAGAAGCAATGATTTAAAGGTCTTACACTTTTCCTTATATGTCAAATTCACCGCCGGTTCATTTTTCTTCTCCTTGGCATTAGATTTAAACGATCGGTTTAACCACACATGAAAATCAATGTCTTTGTAAGAGTCAGTTACTTGGTGTACACTATAACTTTTTTGTTGTTGATTAATGTGTCCTTGACCACCGTTAGGTCTCACACGCCGGTTTTCCGAATGTAGTTCACCTCCAGCTTGCTCACTCTGAGCGTCTGACGTCATCGGTGTAACCGCCGTCCCTCTTGGACTACTCTGTGCACAAGGAATTTCGTTAGCAGATCCAGACAATACTATATCGGCCTGAGAGTGGGTTTGAATAACCCTAAGTAGTTTGTTTAGCATAGTACTATTTTCCATCGCAACCAGACCCCTCGTAACCGGAAGCAGCAGCAACAAAATTGTACAACTGTTAACCAAAAGGTGAAATGTTCACAAACCACCACACAATGCGCAGTTCCGGTACAATGAAGGCTGTCACAGTATTCGAAGACCAAGATGGTCCTAAATAAATCCCAGGAATCCGATAAAAAACAAAAGTGTTTAATTACATTGAAATCACATCCACAAAAGTAAAAACTATAACAAAAAACAAAGATTGAGCGCTTTCATCTCCCTCCGGAGACTTCTTCAGAATCTACCACCATTTTCAGATGGTCCTCATTAAATACATGGTGCTCAAAAGTCATTGGTTAACAGTGTATTCCTTAATTAAATTAATTAAACAAAATACAATTAATTAAACCAAATACAATTAATTATATCAACTAAACATTGAAGGGCTGGCATTTGAAAGAAGAGCTAACATATACACCAACAAAGGACATAATGCCCACCAACAGTACATGGAAAAAATATATATATATATAACAATAATAAAAACTAACTTACTTGAGATACCTAATATACGCTGTATATATTATGAAAAATGTATAGTAAAAAATGAATATATATATATATATATATATATATATATATATATATATATATATAAATATACTTTGTTATACAAAAATTCAGTCCAATACAAAATGATAGAAGGAATAAATAAATAAATAAATAAATGTGATAGATATTAAATGGAATAGATATTCTATAATAGTATAAAAATCTAATAAATTGTAAATAGTTATTGTTTATCTTATTATACACTGTTTTAAATGATGGACTTGTTAAAACCAAATAAAAGAGTTTTTTTTTAAGATTATCTTAATATTTTGTCACCGTTCAGCTACTGTGTTCCCAAATGCTGGTTTATTATCATTCATTTATATATTACTGTAATGCTGTTTTTAGCTTCCTGGTTTTTTTTTGTCCTATATAACATAATCCGCTCAAATACTTAGTGATATAAATAATTTTTATATAATATTTTTGACCTAGATGTTCCCAACAAGATATGAGGGGATATAGAAGCCATTCGGGAGTAAAATTCACTACCTATTTTTCATCAGATCATTGGAAGGTGAAGGAGATTATAGGTAAATATTGGGGTATTTTACATGTTGATGAGGAATAAGAGAGATAGTGGGTGATGAACCCCATTTCATCTATAGGAATAAGAATAATTTAAAGAAATTACTCTGTTATCCCAAATTTGATAAAAGAACCAGGTCCATTGGACACACTAGGCCCTGTAAGCGTTGTAACTTCTGCTCTTATATAGATGAAAGCATTAGTTTTTTGCATCCAGACACACATGCAGTCTTTAATACAACCATTGAGGCTAATTGCATGACACCACATGTGGTATATTTGGCTACATGCAGTTCATGCAACTCTTTTTATGTTGGGAAAACTAATCGCCCTTTGCGTGACAGAATGAGAGAGCATATATACCACATCAGGAAAGGTACACAAAGCAATGCCTTAGCCAAACCTTTTTCCTTGTTTGGAGTAGGACACACTTTTTTATTTAAGGTTTTGGAAGTTGTTACACCAAGTAAGAGGGGAGGTGATGTTGTGAATTACACTGAGAGTAGGGAGTGTGAATGGATAATTTTATTGAGAGCTGATTCTGGGTCAGGCCTCAATGAACGAGTCTCAATTAAACCCAGATTGAAGCAGCGCAGGAATGTGAAGTGAACTGTAGCATTATTTTTATGTGTTTTTTATGTGTATTTTTGGTGCATTTTAATATGTAAATATATAAGTATTTCTACTATATAAGCATTTATGGATATGTTATTTCAGTTACGTTCCACATAGGAATTTGTGTAATACAAATTAGTTTATTTATATACTTGTTGGCATGAGAATTTACTACAGTTACTATTCTCACATTTTACATCAGTGCTGCTTTAGATTTGATGAAACCTTTCATCAGATAGGCTGATTGATTAACACTGCATCTATATGAGCGCAGGAATGTGAAGTGAACTGCAACAGTATTTTTTATGTGCATTTTTATGCGTGTTTTTGATATGCATTTTTTGTGCATTTTAATATAGTGATATATAAATATTTTTATTATATAAGCTTTGCATCTATGGATACATTAGCCTAGTTACGTTCTATATATGAGTTTGTATAGTATCAAATTCATTTGTATACTTGTTTGTATGAGAACTTACTATTACTACTATTCTCACTTTTACATCAGTGCTGCTTTAAGATCTGATTAAACCTTTCATCAGATTGGTTGATTGTTTAATTAATACTGCATTTATATCCTGTTTATCTGTGTTGTGTCATAGATCTGACGAAGCTCTTGTAGTGAAAGCGCTTATCTGTTCTTATAATATAAAATAAAATTGCTTTTTACATGGAATGATCTGTCGTTGCTTGTATGCATTAGGAAGCACAATTGCCTCATCTACACCTCATACTTTGTTGGATATAAATAATTTTGTTTTACAATGCATTGCTCTCTATATTTAGATTTCAAATTATGACTATATTGAACTTTCCTTGTTATGCACCCACAAACCATGGAGCGACAGGGAATAGTAACCTATGACATTAATACTTTTTGTATAGGTACCGTGCTATGTTTATAATAACTATGCACAACCATATTCATCAAACTTGTGTCTTCTTTTATAAAAATTAACTAATCTTAATTCACCTTTTCTAAATTGTGGGTCTACATATAGCAGATTCCAGTTTGCTTTCGCTTTTTTTTTGTGCTAGAGTGACAGCTATATTTGCAGACATAATATTCTGTAAGAAAATAAATGTTTCTTTTGATGAGATAAGTTATATTACTACAAGAATATGATAAACTACATATACACACACACACACACACACACACACACACAAAAAACATCCAGTTATCCACAAACAAACCCACACACACTCACGCAAACGTATAGATTCATAATGAAGTAGTACACAATCAGTCTGCAGACTAAAACCAGTGAAACAGGTAGCACGCACACCTTTGGTGCAGGAAGCAGTGAGTTCTATTCCCGCATCAGGTAGATCGATTGCTGACACTGCAGTGCAGCATAAGGGGTTGCTGCACCCAAGAGTGTGCCATCCTTTGGATGAATTGTTAAACTGAGGCACAATCAGCTTGTGTTGGTTGCAGCTCAGGTGAATGTAAAAGATCCTGTGACACCTATCAAAAAGAAGAGGTGAAGTTCACTCTTTCCCTGGTGAAATTTCCCACTAGTAGTAGTAGTAATAGTAGTAGTATAAATATCACCTCAGGTTTTCCCCTGAAAAGAAGCTACTATTATAGTGGGACTAATATGGTCAACAAAGCATAAATAAAAAAAATTACAAGCCTAACCAATAACACATATTCAAAGGTTATCTCCAACCTCAAGGAAGGCAGTAGAAGATAGAACAGGGGAGAATTCCAGGCTGTCCATCCAATAATTTTGGTTTACCTTGAAGGTGGCAAGGGTGCTTTTCTGCTTATCATATATCAGAAGTTTGATTCATAGGTCCGAGCTATGGTGAGCTATTAATCTATCACATTTAAATTGTGATTATTGTCATTGCACAAGTGGTTAACATGGTCTTGTACATGCTGTAGCAGTTGTGAGTCAGTGGAACATTGAAGGACATTTAGATAATAATAGGCCAGAAATGCTGGCCTGAAGGTTTGAGAAATAAATGGCATATGAGACGACCCAACACTAAGCCCTGCAGAGTACCACTGATAAGTCTTTTGTTTTGTGAAATGGCAACTGCAGCTCTAACCAAATGGGTCCTGTCCATTAATCAGTTAACAATCCACCACAGAATATAAGGATTTATATTCCAGTTTACTCATGGCAACAGTCACCCACAAACCCATCATTTACTCCAACACTCATATACATAAATCCAGACTTAGCATGCTCTAATTAATGCTCATAATGTGACTACAGAACTACAGAGAGGCACACACACACACACACACACACACACACACACACACACACACACACACACACACACACACACACACACACACACACAGATGCACACACACACACACACACACAGATGCACACACACACACACACACACACACACACACACACACACACACACACACACACACACACACACACACACACACACACACACACACACACACACAGTCATTCATTCAGCCATATTCATGCCCCTAGAGATGCACACCTACACATCCACATACATACATTCATATCTACACACCCACGTCTCCACTGTATTCAAGTACTCCCATAGGAATGAATGGGTTAATGGCATTAAAGCATCCCAAGGTGGCAGAGTGGTGTAGCAGATAGCATTGTCACCTCACAGCTAGAGGTTCCCCAATTCAAGTCTTGGCTGGGGTGCCTTCTGTGTGGCATCTGTATGTCTTTCCTGTGTTCGTGGGGGTTTCCTCCAGGTGGTCCAGTTTCCTCTCACATTTCAAATACATGTAGTAGGTGGATAAGACATTCTAAGGTGGCCATACAGGTGCAAGTGTGTGGTATGGATGAACTACAGCAACAGTGCTTGCCCCCTAGCAGTGGAAACCTTGGATTTAGATGATTGCCACTGTTAAAGTGGCATCCTATCCCCATGTGCAAAATGAGAAAAATGGGTTGTAGAAGGATGGACTTACTTTTTCCTTCTAAAGTAAAACTTCAGCACAGTGATTCTCTGAATCACTTTGCAATGGACAAAGTTTATTACCATTAGAAACTCCACAGGGCTGCCTCATCAGCATGCAGTTTCTCCAGCAAAATAGCTCCCTACATTAAGACCCCTGTGAGGGGAAAACCATAGCAGTAGAACACTCTTACAGCTGGGAATTAACCCTGCTATCACTAGATGGGTAACCAATTGACTCACTGACAGAACACATACTGTGAAATTTGGTGAATCAACCTGTACCAGTAGAGCTGTCACCATTGACATACCCTAGGGATCTGTGCTTGGCCCTTCACTGTTTGGAATCTATTTCATGACAGTTCCGTCTAAAGTATATGGCCTTTGGCTTACCAAGTTTGCTGATTCTTGCATACCGGGTGCAATCATTGAGTCCACCAATGATAACATAATACAGGAGGGGCTAACACAGACATATGATTGATGACACAGCCACACAGTCTACAAAAACACACAAAAATGTGTTTTTAGTTCAGCCTCCGGCAAAGTGGAATTCCCTGCTAATTACAGCATTAACAAAACTCCCCTGTGCTGAAACCCAGTGGTACAAGACTTGGGAACATATGTAGATAGCAATCTGAACTTTGACCAGCAAGTGTCCACAGTGGTATGGAAAGACTAAGCTGGGCACATCATAAGTTATGCCATCATATTAAGATTCAAGGATTTTATAACAGCACTGTACTCCAACCTTATCAGAGCTCCCTTTGGCATATACCTCACCAGACACCTGCAGCAGCTGGACAAACCACAGAGGTTGCTCAGAAAGAAAATACAGGGCCTACAAACCATGCCATGACATATGTGGATAGACTGAAAGCCATATCGCTGTAATCTGTATCATATAGGATGAGATGACTTATGCCTGGCCTCCAGGCCAGTCTCTGACTGTGCTCTGGTGGGAATAGTGCACATTCACAAATCAGATATAGCTGATGACATCAGCAGTGTCTGCTGAGGAGAATATGTCAATAGTAGTATCCCACATGCTGGTGTTAAAGTCCCTCTCTAATGTAAACTGAGAGCACACACGCACATACACACACACACGCACACACACACACACATGCACCCCATTGACTGCAGTGAGAGCAGAACCCACTACCTAACTACACAGACTACACAGTTCAGTACTTTATGCAAGTGACAGGACACAAGCATTCTTTTACAAGGCTGCGGGATAACTTATAGTGGATGACATCAGCAGTGGATGTTGGAGAGAAGATGTTGGCAGGCCTGCATGAAATGGCTGTGTAAGCATGTTCAATTGTAAAGATAGTTCTAGTTCAACATGTTACCAGATTGATGTGCATTGCATATCATACATTTGTTATTAATTAATATAGTGTGATTGATATATTTGTGAAGCAGTATTGAGAGAACAGGGTTGCAGTGCATGTGGGGGGGTATTGCATGGCTGCATTGTAAATATGTGACATATTCTAATATAGGACCTTCATTCTATTATGTTTTCATATGTAGGTTAATGTCATTAAAAGTAAATGGGCATTAAACAGCAGTGATACATGTTAATATTCACTTTGCATAGCGCAAAGGTGAGCAGCAGGTTTGTGCAATGACAGGCAAAGTGTTTGTGCATGTGAGATACACATTTCCATTACTTTCCCTGTTTGCACGTAGTTAAGCAGTGTACAAGCACGGGGCTCATTGCCAAAATTCAGAGAGTTGGTATTGAGTGGATGAAACACACCTGCTGTTTACCTGACTCTATGGCAGCAGGTGTAAATACATTGACACATTTCTTTTTGAGCCCAGATGATACTGGGTTTGAATCCAGTATCTAATACTTTTAAATAAACAGTGATAATGCAATGACATTATTCTTTAGGGTCTACTTTATATCGCTGAAAACTTAAAATCTCAAGCGCTCACATGAGCGAATATGCAGGTATTCAAAATCGCTATTGTGGGGGGCTGCACCCCCCCCCACCTCCCACTAAATATATATTCCAACTCTGAGATCGCACTGCAGTGAGGAAAGGGTAAATATCCTGATCTCCACTGTACTGTGATCCAAAAAAATGAATATTGAATATCTGCATTTTTGCTCATGTGAGCAGTCGTGATTTCAAGTTTTCAGCAATCTAAAGTAGACCCTATTCTTTATAGTACATTAAGGATGTGTTACTGTGTGACCTAGTGCAGTGGAGTTACGCGTATTTGTGCAGAGGTAACTACAGCATTGTAGAGTCACTCACCATTGCTTGGCATTGGTGCATGATGCCAAACTTCGCACAAAAATAGAGGCCAAAAAGTGAAAGGATCCATTGATTTTTTTGGTACTTATGTGTGTTCTGTGTGACTCTATTTTTTGACTTGATTATAGGTGTTAAAATGGGGTAGATAGGAAAGTGGTAAAATGGGAACAAGCAGGGGGAAATACAAAGGGAAAGCAATACAGGAATTTGCCGGAGGGAGGTAGGAAAGAACCATAGCTATCCATTTCTTCAACACTGTAAACTGAAAACATATGCAGACTATTATTTGAATTTGGATTGTCACCTCCAGAAAGAGGGGCAGCAACAGTATAATCATGTTGTGTAGCCAATTGGACCAAATCAAGTGTGTCAAGAAGACATGTGTGTGAAATGAAGAGCTATTTATAGAAGGACAGATTTTTTTGTGGAACAGATGCCCATTTTATTTATTTATTTTTTAATTCAGTAAGATATGTATGCTGGGTAAGGGATGTTGGGATTTCTGGGTCAGGTAAGTTGGGTAGGTGAGGAAGAAATGCAAACAAACAAGACACAGGAATGGTGAGAGACACAAAAGTTTGGAGGAACACAATGTTTGGGGTGAGGGAGAGGACAACCTAGGCTCATGCCCATCAAACATGGAGACAGTGAGAATCTAGTCCTCACCCACTGGACAGTCATCACTGTCTCCTTACTCCCCTGGTGGCTTGAGTGCTTTATGTCTTGTCCTCCTATGTACCATGAGGGAGAGCAGCCTCTCCATCCAGTGTAGGCATACACCAATGGTGTGGTGCAGAACCTTACACACCAACCATGGCATCTCCTGGTGGGTGATGAAATCCTTACCTCCACTGCTACTCCAGGAGAGTACCACAGCACCAGCTGCCAAGGCAGTACTGTCCGAGGGTGCAGGTAGTACAGACAGAAGCAGTTCCAGATGTGCTGAAAATCAGTGTTGGAGCCTGTTGAGCAGTGGCAAGCTGATCCAATGGGACTGGCTATCCTCACTGTGCTGTGAAGCATTTAATGATTTGTTACAGATGGGTGACATGGAGACATTTTGACGACACACAATAGAAAATAAAACAGTGAGCTAAGGGTTAGGGTGAGAGAAAAGAGATAAAATTAGTACCATCATATGTAACATACAATGCATTATCACAATTATACAACTATTTTTATCTGAAGTATTACATTTAAGTATACTTTCTAACAACTACACACTATAACTACAGATTACTCAAAGTAGTCCTTGAAATGAGCATATATTGCGCATATGCTTTGTCCAATACAGATTACAGTTAGCAGGGCATTTATACCACTTGTTTAGAGTTTAATTTATGCAATATTATTAAAGAAATGCAGTACTGTATAGTTGTTACTTGTGGTAGTTGAACCCACAACCTCTTACTACAGTTTTGCACTTGACTCCTAAAGTTGGTTTATGCTACAGACTAATGCATGCATACTTGCTTTTACAGTTAGGATATGCATGCTCAGTTTGCTACAACTGTATAGAAAACCCCAAAATCTATTGTTAACTTTTAGAGCTACAATAATACTTCTTTTATGCTGCATGCATACCACTTGCTTCCCTCAGTCTCTCCATTCGATCAGCATGAGTCTGCCAATTAAACTGTATTTTGGTATTACCTGTAGAAAGAACAGAAAACAGAACAGGATTATGCATACCAGTCTTGCCTATATTTAGCTTTCTATGTATTAAAAATACTCTTTTATTAGCATACTTACACATCTGTGGGATATCACCAGTTTGAAAACCAGTCGACCACTGCATGAAGGGATCCCTTTTGCATATCACTAGGTCATTAAAATGATGCCTACACTGTTCTCCAGTCTGTGAGATGTCAGTTGCAATGGATGCAGCCTGAGCCAAACTACTCAAAGCCTCAGACTTGTACTGGGAGCCAGACTAGTCTCCCTGCAGAAGCTTTTGGCTGTGGTGCTTTACTAGTAGTCCAGTAAACATCCTGGACTCCTGAACACACCACATCTGCACCCTGAATTGGGCACCTTCCCCCTCTAATGCCAGACATGTCTAATACTAGACCTAGAGCAATGGCAACTAATGATTTCCCACCAATTCCTGTTATCGCATTTACTGGTAGTGTCAAAACTAAGCAATGATGTAAAACACATTTGCACAATGTTAAAAAGAGAGCAGCAGTGCCAAGCAGGGAGGAAATAAAATTTTAAATTGGAAGGTTAATCTAACACTTGACCTTAGTTTGAGGGGTGTTTGCAGCTGTGGCTTGGAAATATACTTTGAAAGTGGGAAGGTGTTAAGTGAGCTAAGTTTGCAGACATGCACTGGGGCATACATTTCATGACCTGACACATTTTTTTTGGCTTTATACACCGATAGAATTAATTTTTAAAGTGTAGGATTCATATCTAGGCATATGGGACAAAACATTTTTCCACAGCGGTGATTTTTCATCTTTGCCACAGAAGAAGTGCTGCTCAAACATAGTCATGAATCATTCCTAAGTACAGCTGACAGTTTGAGGTATTACAAACATGTATGTTTGTGGCCTGAAAAGCTTGTTGTGTACAGATTCAGTTGTGTATGTAACTTATTTAATTGTGAAGGTCATCGAAGTCCAGATAGCAGAATTATACTTATAGAAATATAGTATAAAGTCTACCTTCAGTCATACATCTGAAAACACAATAAGGATGCCTCATCCCTCATACATATAATTCATGTCAGCTCCACTGTCTAAAGTGTTATAAGTGAGATTGAATATAATAGGAAATGGAATAAAAGTAAAAATGTCTGGAATGTCTTGTATTAGAACCCAAGTGTGTATGGCAGCACTAGACTTAAACATATTGCCACAAGAATGCTGAAATAACACTTGTATATTTTTCTATTGCTATAAACTGGACTGTCACATCTTTAAAAATATGTTACACTCCCTGTCTTAGAACCCAAGACCATCTCTACTGCAGCCCTATACTTACACCTGCTGCCACAGGAGTAGTTACATGATAGTTCCATAATTTCTGAGTCATTCTTAAATTCTATGTGTTAACCGCTGGGCAATGCCAAATAGTGTGTTTGTACAGTGCCCAACAGAATTAACTGAATGTATTCATTTTCAATTATTGACTGTCTGCATCTTTTCTGCAGGTGTTCGATGGCTGCAGGTGTTGGGGAACCTTGCTAACCACAGTGCAACATCGCTTAGCATCACTGTGCTATGAATAGCAAAAATTACAACAATGCATCCTTTTTGACCTTTATACTGTCTACGCCTTGTCTACAGGTGTTCTGTCTACTTCCTGTGTGGATCACTAGTCTGGGTTTGTGCACTGCTTAGCGCCGTGCAAATGAGAAAAGCAAAGCTAAACCTGATAATCATTGTTTCTCTGTTTCCCTTGTTTGCACTAAATGGTGCACCATGCAAACACTGCAAATTAAAAAAAAGGGAAAAGTAGTTGAAATGAAGAAAAGCAATCTATGAAATAAACACTACAACGTTTGTTGGTACACATGAAATATTTTTACACAGATCTGGATTTGAACACTCACTCCAATGAACATTCAGAACACAGTAAGGGTGTCTTATCCCTCTATGCCACACCAACAGCTTTACAATAGAAAACCGAAATCATTCTTCATACAACCATATGCACACCATCCACAGTACATGTATTAATTTCAGATGTAGTGCACTGAGTAATCACACAATCATTTATGACAATTGTTTGCAAAAATGCAGCACTGTCTTATCTCTCTGTGTTTTTTTTTTTTTTGCTCATTCTTGTCTTATCTGAGCAGTAATCTGAGACATGCAGTCTGTAAGGCATTCTATAACATAGTCATTAAAATGTGTGAAGATATTAAATGACAATAATATACAGTTGTCAATAAATAAAGGGGAGGTTGGAAGTTCACATCTGATTTGCATCTTCACCATGCTCACAAACCTAAATCTATACCATAAAAAGGCAACTCTGTAGCTAGGGAACCTGAAGATGAGGAGACTTTTTTATGTGAAAAACACAGAAGAGCTAATTTGGGATATATCTGCACAGAAGACTACTGACCTTGACAAGGTATGCTTTCATTTTGCATATGTTGAAATGTCATTAAGATAAATATGTTAATATATATATATACATACATATATATATATATATATATATATATATATATATGCATTAGCAAATGCTACTTTTATCTGCATTACTTAGAAGTGTACTGATGGCATGGGCATGTTTGTCAGGGCATTTGACTTTCTCAGATGCACAGCCTTATTAACTACAATCACAAGTGCTAATGTTACAACTGTTTTCCTGTGTGCACTCTTCTATTGTTATTTCTGTGAAATGGTAGTAAATGTCCTATATTGTCAATGACACAAAGGTGTTAGCCTTTTAGCATGAATCATGCACTCCTTTAGCGGAGTGCTGGCCACAGGTAGACATGATTGGCAATAGCTTAAAATGGAATTTTCTGTGTTAAATCTGTAGACATATTTTAGAGACAGTTCATTTGATATTAATTTTAGCATGTCACTGATGTATTTTTAATAAATGTGTCATTTGCCTGTTATTTTGGGGCTGGGGGAGCAAAGTTACATTTCTGTTTTGGCA
Organism: Protopterus annectens; assembly: GCF_019279795.1. Lineage (NCBI taxonomy): Eukaryota > Metazoa > Chordata > Ceratodontiformes > Protopteridae > Protopterus > Protopterus annectens. Next base: position 576,892,136 of record NC_056744.1, on the reverse strand, counting down.
CAAACAAAGATATGTTGCTATTGTTACTCCCCTTGTTTTGCATCCAGCCTTGCTTTGTATGTGAATGTAATATGTTACAACCCCAGAATTCCTGTTTTCTCTATTTCATTTATATTGACTCCTTTATGTTTCTCCACTGGGTAATAGTGAAATGCTACCTTTTATGTTTTATCTGGAAAGAGGAGGTTTTAGGTATGTGATGCTTATGTGTATTATCCTTCTGTTGTATTTTAGGTTACCAAGGCTTATGACACCCAGGCGTCTCAATCCCTGAAACCCTCCCCTTTAGTGACCGTGAGAATCAGGTCATTGTGGAAGCTTTTAGGTGTCATGGTGCCTTTCTGCTTGAGAGGGGACTGTGTTGATATGTCAGGCAGAATGCAAATTTGTTAGTAGATAGTTGCTGAAGTGAATGCAGTAGATGGCCATAGCAGTACATATGATCAAGTGTGCCATAGGGCCACTGACATGATCGCAACTGCATGGAGGAGAGCAGTTGTAGTGGCCCATGATCGGATGGGTACCAGGATGGGGCTAGCTGCAGAGCCACCAGTAACAGCAAATGAAGAGTTCCTGTTCACTATCAGGGAAACAGAGTGCTCCCAGGAAAATGCAGAGCAGCATGTCCTTGACATTGGTGCTACTGTTTCAGGGACTGTAGGTATGTCCCAGGAGGAGCTTCCAGGTAGGTTTATGTATCTCAATTGTTAAATACTCTTGTACAGTAAAACATTGACAACACTATGTTAGTTCTGTTTAACAATAAATGTGTTTGCGGGGGGTGGGACCTTGTACATTGTTACAGCTAACAATGCATTCTGATTGATTACACATGGGCTTAGGTTGGACTGGTCATCCAAGTTCTTGTTGAAAGTACAGTTAATTAACATGTAAAGGGCAAAATGTTTAACCCCCCTGTAATACTGTTAAATATGATGATGTTATCCTTAAATTTTGCTTAACTTCTCCCAGGACCATCCTCCATAGGAAGCATATCATCAACTACATATGGTAAGCCAATTTTTTTTTGTCAGTGGTGATAAGCAGTTCAAAGAAATACATACACTTTTAGCCATATGTGTGACTTGGGTGTCAGGACTGTTGTGTGTATTACTGCACAGCCTGTAGTAGTGGCACCACTGTTACTTTGTTAGCATACATTTGATGATAGTTGTGTAGCTATTAAGTTTATTTTCCTGTATTTGTTTATTATCACAGATTATCCTGATAGTGGAAGTTTAAGACTCTTAGCATTTGATGTCAGAGTATCGGTAGACTCTGATGATGATGGTGGCAAAACAGAGGTTGAATCTGACACTGAGGTTGACATTCAGCCATCCCCAGTAATTCCATCAGACACATCCAGTAGGCCTACACCAACCCATTACAGTGAGCCCTCAGATATTGGACAGGTGTAGGGTGAGACACTCAATCAGGGAAGTGTGGTTACTGTGGCTTCAGTGCCTGTTGATTCTGGCCATAGCCAAAGCATGGGCAAGGTGCCACACAGGACGGTTTTTAGGGGTGCTTGGAGGAGGCCTGTTTTTCATCTTCCACCTCATCCAGCTGTGTCTTCCTGTGCCAGAAGTATGTTAAGGACCATCATGGAGGCACAGGCACATTCCCATAGGTTCTCCAGAGAAATGCTTAAGGTTGTAGGTGTGGCACAGGCTGATATGAGTGACTGCCTCCACCATGTTGCCAATTCAATGGATTGGATGAATGACACGTCGGGGTGGTGTCTGTGAAAGAATGTCTACTCAGAGGGGGACAGCATCCTCATGGGTGTAGGCTAGCCAAATCATCTGCTGTTAGTTGACCTGGCTGTGCCCAATCACACTCTTATAGTGGCACTACTTTCACTGCTCTGTCAGTGGTTGAGGTGTCCACACCCAAACATGGCAGGCCATGGGGTCATTGTCCTGGACATTTTTGTCGGGAGAGCTCATCCATCAGACATCAGTCACATTCAGGTAGCAGCAGTGTATCTGACTGTGGACATGAACATGCCAGTACAACTCCTAGCAGAGCAAGTTGTCATGGTCGGGTACAACAACAATGAACTGCCACCTCTACCATACAGGGCTCACACCTGTCTGAAATACCAAGACATAGAGCTAGCACAGAGCTTAGCTGTGTTCATGCAGACACTCGTACACCAATTTCACCTGGAGGACCCATACAGACATTCACACAAGAGTTACATGGTTCATTTGTGAAGTTGAAAGCTCATTTTGTCTCAGTGGGCATTTGTTACTTTATTCAAATGTCTGCCTGCTTCTCTTTCTTACTCACACACACTCACAGACATTTTGTGTCAGCCTAGGCGTCCTGCCCCCCCCCCACAACACCCTGTGCAAGTAATGATAGCTGTGCCATATCCTTGTTTTCTATAGTTTGTATTCAGGGATACATAACATTTGTGTCTGATGCTCAGGGTGCATAGCTGACTTAGTTCTTAGTATATCTGCATTTGTGTTGTTGTTTTGCTACTTGTACCTTTGACATATTTTTGTCTTAGAAAGTTAGACAGTTGATAAAATAGAACATTTTTTGCATCAGTATTGTTAATGCTCTTGTGAGGGATGTGAAGTCTGAAACTGAAATGTGTCTTATTACTTTCTAACTTTTCCATTTATAATGATTTCCAGTACAAAAATATGGTGCTAAACTGAGGACATTCGGTGACCACTTGTACTTTTGAAAGGTATGACTGTGTGAATCTTTAAAGCCTGAGGCCTACTATTTGATACAGGACACATATAGTCATGTAAGTCTTTGCTGTCACACGGTAAAGTCATTTCTGTATAAATCACCCACATTTTACTTGCTTACATTATCAAGGAACAACATGCAAGGATATGCCATTCATTTGTATTGTTACAAAATGCACTCCAGCTTTAATACTTACCTTGTAAATTCAGCAGCTGCAACAGTTTTAGTTCAGGGCTGACTCTGTCTGATGCTAGCAGCACACAGCCATTACCTGGGTATGTAAAGGTTATGAGCATTGCCTGCATCAGTCTTACTAAATGTATATGTACATGAGAAAGGTTTTAGCCCCTTAATCGGTAAATGAGTGTGCTATGTGGTGTCTCTTAGCTAATGCGAGGGTATATTGAGCATACCTATGTCTGCCTACACCCGCAGCAGCTGCTGGTTCCCCACTGACTCCTCACCTGTGTGGGGCTGTGGTGACCTTGCTATTGGTGGTGAGATGTGTGCCCCTTCCCCTTGCTGATCCCGCTGAAGCTGCTTTTTCAGGATGATACTGTGTAGCATGGCACATACAGTGAATATTTCGGCACATGTACATGGATTGTACTGCAGGGCTCCCCCAGATGTATCTAGGCATTGGAACCCTGACTTCAGCAGCCCGAACACATGCTCTATGATATTTCTAGTTTGAGTGTGTGCCTCATTATGGCATTCTTCATGTGGTATGTGTGCATTTCTGATAAGAGAATTCAGCCACCATTCCAGTGCATAACCTGCATCCCCCAGTAAATGACGCTGTGGTATATTCCCCTGGTGAACATCTGATACAGCTGATACAGGGTGGAACTCCTACATAATTGTGGCCCTGTCCTCAGGAGTATGGGGAAAATAGATGTGGTCACTGGCATGTTGACGCAGGATGTTGATGCCTGTGACATCCCCAGCATGTCCCCTGTTGGTCTCTGAAGGATTCCTGTAGCTAAAATTCTAAGTGTCACACATACCTTTGTCTCCACTGGTATGGGTACCTGTCAATTTGCCCTGGGTCAGAGTTGAGGATGACAGAGGCTACAGAGTTCCTGTAGTGTGTCTCTATCCATCCTGTAGTGCTTTACAATTTCCATGTCATGCAGACTGAATGTGATAACTTAAATGAAGTCTGAAAACTCTCCTCCTTGACCATTGTCTATTAGCAGCAGCAGCATAGACTTCAGCCTGTCACACATACACATGAATTAAAGTAATAGAAGCCCCTAACATTCTTTTTATGTAAACTCTCTTCAGTGGTTGTATTCCTATAGGTTTTAGAATTTGCAGGGAAAAACAGCACTGAGTCTACATAGTGCTTTATAGTTTGTTGAATAGCTCTTCCATCTTGGATTGGTTTATTAGCAAACATGTCAGCTGCTTATGTTGTAATTAGCATGCCACAGTGTTTACCTTATTTGTGTGGCTCTACACACTGTGTAAAGCCACTTATTGTATCCAAAACAGTGCGTTACTTATGTGCACACTGTGGCGCAATGCACACACAGCATAAACAGACAGTGTAGGCTTTATTGAATATAGCTGTTAATCTTTATAATACACATACAAATTTGAACTTTAGACTATCTGAGATTAAAATAATAAGTTTCAAGACCAAAATCAAGCTTGCCCTGTACATAAGGTTTTACTGATATTTGTTCAGAGTGATATTCCTTTTTAATCTTGTTCCTTGTGGATGGTATAGAGTAGTAACAAAGCACATAGAGTGATAAAAGATATTTGTAAATCCTACTAAACAAGCCTTGTGACTAAGGAAAGTCACATAAAAAAACAACAAGAAATATACAAATATTGCAGTAACTAAAGTAAAACAGTAACCAAGATTGGTATTTTTCACTGATATTAAGTCATTTCAATAGATAGACCCCGGAATTCATGAAGCTCGGCACAAGGACGGTTTTAACCTTGAACCGAGAGTCCCCATTACAGATGGTGCAGCAGCGCCATATGAATATTTATAAGGGCATGCTGCAGCACCCTCGACGTGCACAGGAAACGTGTGTGAGTGCAGGGGGTGTGTTCAAGTGCTCTACGGAGGCGGAAATATGCCCCCACAGTTGCGCAACCTACTTTGCTTACTATTAGAGCCCGTCTCTAATAATAAGCAATTAATTCAGTGTCCGTGGATACTGAAATGTATGCTAAGCATACAAGAGTGTCCACGAACACTGAAATAAAATCAAAGTAGTAAACACACAAGCACGTAGCAGAATGTTGAGCCCCGTCCCTAGAACATTCACAATTAGATTCCCCGTGTCCCTATTTTACATTTGTATTGCTTCAATATCGAAAGTATAAGCAAAGTGCAGTGTGTTTGCATGTCACTGCCCCTGCTTAGCGTAGCTTACACATCAAAATCAACCAAATAGAGAAAAACATGCAGAATTAACGTTAACGTCAATAGTGTAATGGTTAGAGCGTCTGCCTAACGAGTAGGCATGAACGGTTCGAGGCCAACTTTAGCACATATCATTTTCCATGTGAAATGTTGTTTTGCTGTATAACCTACATAATAACAAGTAAATGTGAACTGGAGTACCGCATGAAATGTTTAACTAATGTCATACAATCAAAATGGTAGTGTCATAATGAATAAGGCACTAGTAAGCAGGTGTAAGCACAAATAAGCAGTAGTAAACATATATAAGTACCAGTAAGCAAGTCTGAGTGTGCTTGCGCAGGTGGAAGCAGTGCCCAGCATAGAAAATATATATAATTACGTAGATGTATGTGCATGTGTATGTACAGATATATAATATATATATATATATATATATATTCATATATCAACAATATAGAAAACAACAGCAGCAACAACCATGCAATTCTTCTCAACGAAAACAATTAAAAAATAGAATGACACTTATAATGCCCACTTAAAAATATATATCTATGAAGAATGAACGTTGTAACAATAAAACATACAAAAAGTATGAGAAGGGAATCAACAGCAACTCCAGTATTATTTAGTGCTGTCAGTGTATGTCATACCCAGCTGGGTAGGGGTGAGCAAAGCACTGCTACTCACACCATAGGCAGGATACTACCAGTGGGAGTAACATTGCCGATCTGCTAAGTCTACTTTATAAACAATCACAGGGTAGTCCCTGGTGGGACTACCCAAAAAATTTTTAGGATGGTTGGACCTCCGACCATTACACAAACAAGGGCAGGTATGTTCAAGGACTAAATGGTGGGAGACCCTGATAATACAGGGGTTGGGACAACATACATGTAGGGCCCCTAATGCTGGGGAGAGGGCAATGTGTGGAGGTGTGTCATGGCTGTGACAGCAACCGGAAAATTAATGGCTTACGTGTATGTCGAAGTCGGGTGGGGTGGAGGAACTATGGGTATGAAATTATGGCAGGCATGTCAGGGTTGGATGGCCTGGTTCTAATTGGCCCGCCTCGTGGAGGTCGGCGAGTTCATTATAAGTATATATATATATGCATACACACATGCATACTTCTATGTGTAGAAGTATACTCCCTGCAACGCATTCATTCCTTTTGCAGACATAAATAACATGAAAGTGCCCCT
>NC_056744.1:576878327-576880827 GCF_019279795.1 Protopterus annectens | reverse complement strand
ATGTGAACTGAATCTATGCACAGTGTAATGTGCTATAACCTGCCACAGACCATGAATATATGAATTGGAGTACTGCAGTAAACATAGAGTTGAGGTGTCACTGTAATAAAGATATAAAATCCCCAGGACCCCATACAGTGTATGTACACATGAATGACAGATACCAGACACATATATAACCTGTAATGAGTAAGACATTGACAAAAGGCAAATATAATGCTAGATAACCAATAAGAAATGCTAACCACAGCACAGCCCAACTAAGTAATTGTAAGCAATGTGTAGGGAAGCTAATACAATATGCCCACAGGTACACCTCTTTAAGCAGTGCCAACTTGAAGTAAGCAGGCATGCCCATAGCTTAGTCTTTTCGAAACTGGCCAATTACGGAAAAGTGCGGGAATCTGGCCCTACTTAAACCGAAGAGGTGGGAATATGGCTCATAACTGGCTGTAGCATCCCCCTGCAGGCAGAATGGCTAGAATGGGAGAAGGCACTCACTTTAGAGCACAGCACTGGGGCATCCAGGAGTCCAAATTCATGGTATGGCTCCTGGTAAAGCACCATGACAGGAGACTACTGCAGGGCCAGTACCAGGGCTCACAGTACAAAAAGGAGGCACTGGACAGTCTCGCCCATGACCTCACTAGTGCCACAGGTATCCCCCGGACTGGTGAGCAGGTCAGGCACCACTATGCAGACCTGAAGAGGTGGAGGGGGGATGTCCTGGAACAGTGGATCCAGGAAGCAAGGCAGATGCAGAATGCCCCAGAACTGAGTAAGTACTCCTTCCACTACGTAATTAATAATTGCCAAGCTTGTGTATACTATGGATAGGTATGGCTAAATATCACTGTACTTCTCTGACAGCTGCAGATGAGCGTGCTGCAAACCAGCAAGCCTATGATGCTAGGCTGCAAAGGATGCATCGCGAGGCAGGTTAGTAAATAGCCTGCATGTACTGTCATAACAAATACATGTAAGAGCCTCAGAAAGTGTTGTACTAGTATACAAAATTCTGTAATATGCTGTGAATAAAGGTGTAATCCCTGCATTGCTTCTGTTTACTCTGCAGTCATATGTTGTACTGTTGCAGTTATTAAATAGTACTGTTGTAGTAAGCAGTGTTACCCACACTGTGGTATGCAGATAAAATGTGTATGAAGTGCTGTATAACAATGCTGGAAGTGCAAACAGGTCAGTCATATTAGACAAAATACATTGCAAAGCCTCACAACAATTGACTGATAGCATAGTGTACAGTGATCTTAACTGTAATGCTGTTGTCACAGACAGCAGGGCTTTGGGTATAACCATTGCATGGGATGGGGCTCGCCCCCCCCTGGGAGCAGGAGCGGACAGGAACCTGTCACCCATGATATGGTCTGGGCCACGGTGCATAGGGAGCTCAACAGGAGATTCGAGACTGCCTACACCAGCTTGAGGGCTGAGTGGCACAACTAGAGGGTGAGCCTGCCCCTCCTACACTGCCCCCAGCACAGCCACATTCTGAGCTGTGAAGGTGCAGTGGTGACTGCCCATGGGTGGGGACCTCAGTCCCACTGTATCCATTTGTGGGGTCATGGGCTTGTGACTTCCAAACACCCCTCCCCGTCCAAGGTGTTTCTCCCCCACATGTGTCATATACCACCCCTGTATGCATCTTGTTTGTCTTGTCTGTCATCCTACCCAACCTATCCTCCCTGATCATACCTACTCTCCTTCACCAACATCCCACTCTCACCTAAAAATAAACAAAAAAAAGGGCAATCTGTTCCCACAAAAAAAGCACGCCCCATAAATAGCTGTCCATTTCGCACACATGTCCACTGGACACATGTAAATGTTTCTAATTGGCATCACAACATACTATTGTTGTCCTCACTCCTATCTCAGGGTAGTGAGTGTCCAAATGTACCACAAAATTTATTGCATATGCACAGCTGTTGCTTTAGAAAAAATGGACAGCTATGGACCTTCCCTACACCCTTCCAGCATATCCCTGGGTACCTTGCCTACTGTCTTTCCCTCTTTGTGCCCCTTTTTCACCACTTTTCTATCACCCCTTTTTTCTTTTCTTTTAAAGAAATTAGTACGGGGGTAAGCGGGAGTAAGCACTTTTAAGCAGCAGTGAGCTGGTTTCAGCCTGTTTGCACGGGGGTAAGCACTGCTTACACAGGTTAAGCAATCAAGAAGGTAACTGAGCGTAAGGAACTGTAACCAAAATTAACCACTGCTTACCATCACACAAACCTGAGCACACCCGCTCACAACAGCTTAAAAGTGCCTTAATCACTCTGTATCCAACGGTCCTTGTTCTGTCCAGCAACAAAATAAATGGCCACTGCAAGGCTCAAAACATGGACCCTGCACACCACAGCTAATGTGATGTACTTCTAAGCCATGGCAGATATACAGACATCTGATGTTATCACAAACATATCATCCAGCACAGTCATTCAACAGTATAGGAAATGTATTTCATTATGTAAATGTATGT
>NC_056744.1:576798327-576873327 GCF_019279795.1 Protopterus annectens | reverse complement strand
AGGCCGGAGCCGAGTCCGAGGGCAAAAGTCCCGCCAGGACCAGCTTCGACCTCTGCTCTTTCAGTGCCCTGGGGTTGAACGCTGCACAAATGATACAGCCTGAGGTGAGGTGTTCAACCCCAAGGCACTGAACGCACCGAGTGTGGCCATCAGCTGGGGAGAGCTTATGGCCACACTCGGTACATTTAGAAAAAAATGGCTTTTGGGGCCTCAGCCATATTTTGAAGAAAAAGGAGTGCTACACAAACACACAGGCCCCAAAAACACAAACACACACACACACACTCACTAACGACCAGCGAAGGGAGGGAAAACTATGAAAAAAAATAAATATTACAGGGAACCTGACTCTTACACACTTTTTTAAAATTTAACTGTAGAGAAAAGTTGACTAAAAACACACTTAACTGATGATTTCGCTAGAGCTCACAGGAATCCAGCCATCCACAAGTGCGGCAAACTAGATCTGAGGTCATGGAGGGTTGGCAGGGGATTATGGGTGAAGGGAGGAGCTAGGAGCTTGGATCCATTAGCTATGAAACAAGTTGCCGGCTCAAATCCGATATCGGATCCAAGACCCACAGGTTGCTGACAAATGAAGTCCCTACTTCAGATGCTTTTGTTTACTATGTCTACTATGATAAGACCATCAAACCACTCAGTGCATTAAAAGCAGGGGAGATATTGAGGATGCAGAAAACAAAAGGTGTTGCTCAGATTGGATTTGTGAAAAGTTTGTGTCAAGAGCAGAGATTGTACATCGTGGAATCTCATGGAATGGAATTTTGGCAAAATTGGAAGCATTTATTACTGGTGTCTGAGCCAGTGTTACAGCATCTTGCCTGTAATAAAAACTCTAATTCTCAGAGTGACTTATCCAATGTTCCAGTACCAGAGGACATTCCAGCAGATATCCCTGTTCCTGAGAATATCTCCAAGAGTCCTAAAGCAGAACATTCACCAGTGACTGTCCATGTTGCTAAACTGAGTCCTCACTATTACATCACAAGATCAGGTCACATTTCCAGACCAAGTTCCAGATAAACAGCAGCACAGCAACCTGGATATGAATGTTGTTTTATTTATTATTGTCTGTATAATTTGCATGTCTATTCAAATGTCATTGTCATTGCAAGCCAGCTCAGTAAAGAGAGAGGTTGTAGATCAGAGTATGTGATATACCTTTAGGAAGCTTTCCACTCAGCAGACACTTGCATATAAGTACTGAGCACGTGCAAGCAAGAGTGTCATTTTGTAGTGAGCAACCGAGGTGTAAGCATGCATGTGTGTAGTAGTCAGTTGGTTAGTTAGTTTACATTTAAAGTTCCTGACGTCCATCCTGACATGTTTGTGTGTAATAAACTACTTAAATGAACATCTAGGCTTATTGTCTTATTCATGTACACAAGAAGAGCGATAGACCATGTCTTTCAATATGCCAATAAGTCCACCTAACTCTAGTCTGATAATATAATATGAGCACTCATCTCTCACTTACAGGCTTCTTTTAGAAAAGTGCGGGATTAATTATCCAAATCCTTTCTGTTCTTATATACCAATAAAACCAAGAACACTCTGTATTTATGTAAGTATGCTCACTCTAAAGCACATAATAGCTTCAGTATAAAATCAACCACAGGGACCACAAACAATGTAGTAGATGATAGCAAATGTTTTAGGGTCCAAATATGTCACAGTCTTAAATTCCACCCAAGCGAAAAGCAAATTAGTGATATTCAAAAAATGTGGCTATTATACATGTTAAACTACCGAAAATACGTAACATCGGAAAATAATTCATTGAATGGCCATAGTTAGGCAACATTGCAAACAATCAACCCTGGTGGGGGGCTTCACCCAACACACCCCCAATGTGGGGGGGGCTGCACCCCCCCACACCCCCACTAGCTATATATACCAACTCCAAGATTGCACTAAAGTGGGGGAAAAGGGCAAATTTAAAAATTAAAAAAAAAGATTCCTTCGCTTAACTTATGCATCATGGTACTTCCTGGTTGCTGGACAGTTATGGTCATTCAGTGAAATATTTTCCGATGTTAAACATTTTCTGTACTTTAACCTTTCACTCTTTTACATTCAATCATAAGCCATTCGCTCTGTTCCATATTCGATGCACGAGACCCCAAAATCTGGAATAACTTCTCCAGTGAAATCAAGAAATTTTCAAGGTTTAACTCCTTCAAGATTGGAATTGCAGCTATACCAAAGATTAATGGTTGTAAGTTTACTTCTTTCCTTCCCTCCCTCTCTCATAGGTGTATAGGTAGGTACTAGGTTAGCTGCCCTTAAGTGCCATATTAAGCCTAGCCATTTTTCTTCAAGTGTGAGAATCAAACCCTGTACCTTGTGTTTGTGAAGTAAACACCTTAACCATTATTATGGAGCATAAACCCAAAGGCACACCACTAGCTCAGAGAACAAACAAAAGTCTTTATTGGAAGTAGAACAGTAAGTTTCTTTGCATTGCACAGAAGACTGAGTTTTTTGCTGTGAGCACCTTAATCATTATGCCAACCCCAAGTCCCTCTATGTACTGTCCCTCTCACATCTCCTACTCTCTTAGCTTCTGAGAAATGGTCTTCTCCTTCACTATGAACTTTAGTACATCTCCATTTTCTTTTTACACTCAACTACTAGTATCTCTGCTTTCTTTATTGTTTCTTGTCATACTATACTCTCCAGTATGTGAGAAGTATCAGACATTCAGACTGTCCTTATACCTTTACTCTTGTCTCTTATTATACAAAAATACTGTCTGTATGAAAGGAGTTTAGTAATGTTAATCTCACTCATGATGCTACTCCTTCTATTTGATCCCAGCTTTGCTATCTACCATTTTTCTATCCTGTGTAACCGCTGTTACCGCCAAAACCTCAAAATTGACCATGGTTTCCTATACAGAAATCCATAGATAACTGTCAATCAGACTTTCACTTTCCTTATGTGCAGATCTCAATTTTCTTGTAAGATTCCAGCTCCTCAACCACTTTCACCAGCATTCATTTGTAACACAAGTGACTTCTTTGACATCATAGTACTTCAGTAAGCATCCTTCTGCTACTAGCTTCTTACGACTTTCAAAACTTTTTGCTGGTCATAGTTTTCTTCTCAGGTTAAAGCTTATTTCAGCAGCATTCTAAGATATATGGCTGTCTCTGACTTGCTAAGTATAAACTTTGAAAGATATTACATCACTCCTAGAAATCTCATAACTAACTGTTTGTCCTCTGGCAAACAGCAGACAACAATTTAAATTTCGAACAGTACATATGTACCAAAGTCAGATAAGCATATTCTGTACCTCATCTAATTCTAAAGGGCATATCTAGTCATTACAGTGAGATTGTATCACTTTCTTCCTCACCGATCTGGACTGTTACTGGATGCAAATAATTATTTTCTGAAAAAGTCAAAGGATTAGAAAACATGAGCTTTGCAGAGCGGCTTCAGAAATTGTCATTGTATTCAGTTTCTTACAAGTAATTTAGAAGTGATCACTGTCTTGCTTGTAATGCAGTGTCTGATCTCTATTCATGGAACAAACCATTTAGGGAATTAACACCACAATAACAGAAAAAAAGTAACTAATATATCAGACATCGACTACACAGGCCCTTCCCAGTCAGAAGGCATCGTTAACTTCATTTAAAAATAACGTTTGTATCTTTCTCTCTCTCTCTCTCTCTCTCTCTGTCTTTCATGGAGTTACTATATTCATGTCTTTTGCAATATTAAAGGCATGTTGTAAATTTAACAAAAAAGCCTGTGAACTTAGTAAGATACCCTTGTGAAGCCAATAGTGCAAATTTAAGGAAACTCACCAAACTGCTGACAGGTAACATTATCTAGTTAAAACAACATATGAATACAACGTTTTAAACTAAGTCCAAAACAAAAATACATTATTTTGCACTATAATTTTTTGTATATATTGAATTAAACCACTGGGACTAAACAAAGTAAATGAAAACAACTCATTCTCCTCTAAATACGGACAGGGATTCATTCAATTCAGAAGGCTGACATAAGTTAAAAAGAGTTTTCATGAATAACTGAGCAAACTGCATGTAAGACACAGCTCATAATACTCACAAAATAATGCGGAGCAACAACAATCTAATTAATGGATTGATATGTCTGACTGCTGAAATGATTCCGCAGTCATGTCTGTGGACCTAACTATTTTTCCACTTGTATGCCTGTTCTTTGAAGTTAGACATCTTGGCCAAGCAGTGACCCAGTTTCATAGAAAATAAATTGCACTGTTCTACTACTGTATATAAACACTTTACACTACTGAATGTGGAGGAGCTATTTCACGTAAAAAATACTGAAATCACACTTTCTTTAAAAGTTCAGAATTAAAATACTGACTTTGGTGATTCCCCTCTTACAATGTTGAGACCCAGTACTGTGATTCGTAACATTTTACAGTGATTTAAAAAATATAACAGTGAATGGAAGATTTGTTGCTATCTTTTTTTTTTTTATCTTCAACCCTTTACTCAGAGCTTTAATCATTAAGCAAATGTATGAAAGCATGAAAACCACCAAACCTTGTAATAAAATAAACATTCTAAAATCTCCAGATAATGTTCATATTAGTCACAACTGTCAGCAGGATAATTAATATATGACTTAATACTATTTACCCCCTGACAGTCATTGATGTGTTAAGCCAACATGGAGTAAGCAACTACTTCCTTAGATAATACATGACCCAGCAATGCACAGTATTCCAAGTCTCTAATCCCAGTGCTTACCTTCTGCACCCAGGGCAGATATTTTTTTAAATACAACTGACAGTTACCCTCATTCACCAATAAATCATAACTTTGGAGAGCTCTTCTAATAATCCATATAAATCATCTATCAGAATTGAATCTACTTGTTTCCAGTTTCTAGTAATTACTTTTTTGCTAACAATTAGATTAATCCTAACAGCGCTCTTCTATGTTTCTGCCATATCCTCACTTTAGGTATACCCAAGAAGGGCACAAACATAGAAAGATTCATTCTCTGAGCCCACAAGTAATCAATCAGATCCATGAGTTGCATTTAAAATTCATTAATTTGGTGCACTCCCAAAATATATGCGACCATTTCCCATGAAAGCCATCCATGCACCATTACTGTTGCCCTCCTACATTTGAAAATGTGTGTTGTAGTCTTTTTGGGGTTTAAAAATATTTGTCAGAACATTTCCAGACAAACGTGGAATTTCTAAGCATGGATGGATATTTGACAGAGAATTTTATGTAACTGACTAACTAGGCTTCAGTCCCCAAACTAGAACATCTCTTTCCTGTACTAAATTTATTTCAAGTGGGCATTTATTGTGACCCAATAATTTCAGCTACCATTCCCCTACAGATTTCCTCTAGTCATCTGTAGATCTAATATTCTAAGCCTTTTGTTTTGAAGACCTGCTTAGATAATGGTAAAGTAAAAAGGTCAAAGCTTCAATTGCATGAATCCAGTAAACGTGATAGGGCTGCCCAAATAACCACTTCAGGAAATGTCATGTTTCTCATTACATAAATAACCTTACCCTTATTGTGGTTCCAGGAACCTCCATTACTCTAAACCAAAACCCATTTATATGATACAACTATTTCCTCTTAGAATCCATGGAAGAGCCCTGCACCCTTAGGCCAAAGCACTATATCTGTGTCACTTCCCATTGTCTGGGTTGACATCCATTGCATTTCATTCCATCACTGGGATCTGATATAGATATTCCAAATGCAGAATAATTTTAACTATGTTGTGCTACAATAACCATGCATAACAGGAACACCCAGACCCCCCACACTGTCTAGGTAACAACAAATGTTCCCATGAAGCTCTCAGTTTATCTTTGATTCAAACAAAAATGGAAGCAGCATTTCTAGATCACTGAAAAAGGTTTTCCATTGAATAACAGGAACAGCCAGGACGGTGTACAATACCAGAGGAATTGCAGGCATTTGTAGTGTTTTGAACCCTTTGATTCAGCACCAGTTATATCAAACTCCAATTCCCCAGGCATTCTTTACACTTTTCTTTCAAAGTTCTATAAGAGAACTTAACTGCTTTCTCTAATGCAGGTGAGTAAAAAAATCATTAAATATTTAATAATTGTGTTAACATAACAACATATGTCAGAAAAGGTTCCAAAAATTTAAAAAAATATATAAAATCCACAAATGAAGCCCATTACATTTATATTTCAACCTCTTTAAATGAACTAGTACTTTGTTTAGAATGTCTGCTTGAAAAAACTGCAGTTGTTAATGAATTTTTGCTACAGCATTTGGCAAACAATACTAACTTGCTAAGTAACTCGGTATTAAGTGTAACAATACTTCCTATGATCAATGAGCTTTTTTAGCATCATGTATTAGAAAATGCTGAACTGATTTCTACTCCACTTTTGAAAAAACCCTCACCAGGATTCGTGAAGCTTGCGCCAGGTGCAGGTGTAGTGTCGGCGTTCCAACACCAAATATGGCTGGCGAGCAATCTAGGTACGAGCTGTTCCCATGTGCATTACCTGCGTACGCTACACCCGCACATCTCCCAGGCTCTGTATGCTAATTAACCCATGTGCAGCAGTGTAGCATGCAAATGAAGGTATGTAGCGATCCTGGAAGTGGTACAGGCATAGTGTAAGCATGCAGAAATGTAAACCGTAAAAAACGGTTTACATTTTTGCAAACATAAAATCGGAGCCATGACAGCTGACCAAACACATGTATTATATTGTTAATATATACCAATGGCTAAATACATAGCCATTGGTATAAGAAAACATGTACAAAATATAAAATTAACATTTAATATTTATATTTGCACTATCGCGAAGTGGAAGCACAGGGAAGCAGCGCGCAAACGGAATTGCAAGGAAAATAGAAAAATATAGAATAAAACTGCAATGTAACACATATCATGATTTCCCCATAATAGTGAATGGCAGGTATGCTACACCACACCATGGCGCAAGGGTTGCTAAGGGGCTGTGACAGTGTTATGCGTGGTAGCTAGGAATTAATAGGCAATGCCATACAAATGAGAGGAGTAATAGTGAATCACAGATTCCCCGCTGGTGTAAGGATGCACCTCACAGTGTAGCGTTATAACACCGAGGTGTTCCCTTGAGATAAAGATGACATCAAGAGAGGGGTGTGTCACCTTTGCTATAAGCACATTGGAGCATTGCTAATCCGGTTTTCCCATAGCTAAGCAAAGCTGCAGGATAGGGGTGTGTCGAACTGGCTATAGCTTTGCTTAGCTGAGAGTGCACAAGGTAACTGAGTATCTATGTGAACGGAGATGAAAACATGCTTAAACCCAGTAAATGGGTTTGTGCTTCGCGCACTGGAGCTAAAACAGGAAGGATATAGAAAAGAAATAAGGAAATGTTGTAGCAGGGAAATTGGAGTACACATGACTAATTAACACATAGGAACCTACAGTGGGCCATTGACAACAGCTAACAAGGCTGCAAGCAGCTACCTGCAGAACAGGAAAGGGGAGGGGCTGTACTGCAAAGAAAACAGTAAAGTGTCACAGCAGAACAAAGCGGATTTGCAGTATATCAGCTACAAGACACATTTTGCAACACATGACTGGATAGGGAAAGTACAAAACAAGAAAGACAGGTGGATGCATGCCTGATAATAGGAGGGGATCCAGGTTTAAAAGTGAATTAAAGGGCAACAGATTAATCAAGGCTGGCAAGCATAACTCCACACTAAAGGCCCCACACTTGTAGTACTCACTGTAAAACCCATAATTAAGATACCCTGCAGCTGGAATTGCTGATACACACCCAATGACATCAGCAGCATCCATAGCAAAATAGTGTAAAGTGTGAAAGCATCTCACACACACTTGTGTATTCCCATACACTCTGCACCATTGGTGTATACAGACAAGGAACTTTTAGTATGTACATGTTAGGGGCTACCATAACTTTGATCCGCCAGCATGTGTTGGAGACTGAAGGTGGTGTGGAGGATGATGCACACAACCACTTCAGGCACAAGAGGAAGTGAAGAGTGTTCAAACCCAGGGTAATCTACCAGGGGCTACATGATCTGGAGATAGATCATTACAGGGTGGACAGGGACACCCTACAGCAACTTGTGGAGCTGTGCCGGCCACACCTCAGAGCCAGAACGAACAGAGGGGAACCCATTCCAGTGGATACAAAGGTATGTGTAATCATGAGAATACTAGCTACAGGTACCTTTTAAAGGCCAACTGGGGATATCATGGGGATCTCACAGGCATCAGCATCCAGGGTACTTCACCAGTTCCTGGATGCCATGTTATCACATGCCAATGAGCACATATATTTCCCCCGAACGCAGGAGGAGTTGGCCAGCAATATGCGTCTCTTCGACCATGTGGCAGAATACCTGGAGGTACTGGGTGCAATAGACTGCACGCACATACACATCAAGTCACCACCCGGTGAGCAGGGTAGGTGCTACATAAACTGCAAGGGATACCCCTCCATCAACTGCCAGGTCATGTGCAATGCCAAGAGCATTATCATGGATGTGTGTGCTGGCAGCCCTGGAAGCTATCAAGACTCCCACATCTGGCATACCTCACAGCTGTATCAGGTATTTTCCAGGGGGGACATCCCATATGGCCACCTGGTGGGGGATGCTGGCTATGCACTGGAACCGTGGATGATGACTCCCATCAGAAACGCACACACACCCATGCAGGGATGCCATAATGAGGCACACACACAAACCAGAATTATCATAGAGCATGTGTTCCATTGCTTGGACATATCTGGTGGAGCCTTGCAGTACTCTCCAGGCACATGTGCCCACATCTTCATAGTATGTGCCATGCTACACAATATGATCCTGTGGAAACAGCTGCAGCAGGGACAGAATGGTGAAGGCCCTCACAGCCCTCTACCATTGTCAAGGGCCCTACAGGCACAGAGG
Organism: Protopterus annectens; assembly: GCF_019279795.1. Classification (NCBI taxonomy): domain Eukaryota; kingdom Metazoa; phylum Chordata; order Ceratodontiformes; family Protopteridae; genus Protopterus; species Protopterus annectens. Next base: position 576,864,352 of record NC_056744.1, on the reverse strand, counting down.
TACTCAGACCACGAACACCCTGAGCCAGCCCCAGTAGGCAGACGGAGGCGTACCCAGTATCCCCATGCCTTGGCAAGGAGGGAATTTATAGCACACACACACTGACAGTGTAGGCACCTAGGGACTTACACCTTTCTCCACCTGCACACACAGTAAAAAATGGATGGCACACACACAAGACTACCTGTAAATTGTCATGTATAGGCAGTCTACTGTGTGCCTCCAACATAGGCAGCCCTCAACTATTGCACACACAACTGCTATTGGCACAAGGTAAGTCAACACCTGAACAGTAAATTGAGCTATCAGCATGTGCTGATACTGTATGTATAGGTTCATAGGTAGGTACTTGGCTAACTGCCTGAGGGCATTCATAAGCCTAGCCAAAATGTGTCAGCTTTTGCCAGCCTGTTGATTCATTAACTGCCCCTCTGTGGAGCAGAGCCAATGGCGGGATCCCTGGGGTGTATCTACTGTTCCCCATCCACTCTTCAAGGTTTCTCTTGAAAAGTGTTAGTGAGGGGCTCTGTATAATGTAATTAGGAATGTTGTTCCAAAGTATGGGGAGTTTATGTGACAAGAATCCATCCCTCTAGCATCTTCCAGTTATTGTTGTGGCAAGGTTCAGCTGACTACAGCGTGTGGCTCACTGTGACATGGATTCCCATAGGTGGAGCATATCCATTAAGCCTGAGTTTGACATGGCTTTGTTGGTCAGCAGAGATCATCTCTGAGTAAACGAGATGTCACTGAGTAAAGTAGGAGTTTATTCAGTCTGGCTGCATAGGACATATGTTTGAGGCCAGTAATCCTCTTGGTGAGGTACATTCGTGGACCTTCCAGCTGTTGGATGTGTCTTCTGAGGTACATCCCAAATGGGTCATTATACGCTATGATGGAACTGATGAGTGATGAGTAAAGGGGCACTATAACCTCAGAATGTCTAGATGCAAACCCTTTAGTAATCAGATGGCCTACATAGAAGGATGTCCTAACTACTTTGGAGATATGATTGTCAAAGGAGAGATCACTATCTACCTTAGTGCCCAGATACCCTATTACCTTGTCTATATTAAAGTGGCTGCCACTTATGTGTTAATATGTGGATACTTAATATTCCACAATGGAATGACCATGTAGTTTGTGGCACTTAGCTGGAGGCCATGACTTTGATACCCTGTGTTGGTCTCTGTGAGGCCCCTTGAAGGATGTCTGTGTCAGCTGGACTGTCAAGTATGGCTCCCAGTTTGCAGTCATTGCCAAACATGGTCTACCGTAGTCCACCTGTGTTTGTCTGTACCTCTGAGAAGTATATGCCAAACAGTAGGGGTCCCAGGACTGAGTCCTGTGGGACACCAGTCATGACAGGTTAAGAGTTGGACCTGGAGACCGCTAGTCGTACCATGTGGGTTCTTTGTGTAAGCCCGTTGGCAACCCATTCTGTGATGTATGGGAGTATGTACAGGCTGGTGAGTTTATCAATAATACCTGAGTGGGGAATGGTGTCAAAAGCCTTGGCGTGGTCCACGTAGTATGTGTGAAACACCTCTCTCCTCATCTAACGTCTTGGTGACTGTCTGTAAGACATCAAACAGGTTCAGTAGGCATGGACTGCACTCAACCAAGCTGACCTGGGTTGGGTCAAGTGTTTAGAGGTTACCAATGTCTTTGTTAATGAGTGCCAGGAGGATGTGCTCCATAGCTTTGCAGAACAGGCTAGTCAGGCTTATGGGGTGGTAGTTACCATGGTCAGTTGTGTTTCCACCTTGTTGGAGTGAAATAACCATTGCCAAGTGCCATTGTATGGGCATGTAGCCTGTCGAGAGGCTGAGGTTGAAAAGCTTAATTAGGTGGGGAGGTCAGTTTGTCTTGTAGTGTTTGCAAGATGCAGTCTGGGACACCATCTGCCTCCATTGACGCTGTGCATTGCTGTTAGAGGGGGCCATTTCCACCTGTGTGTCTCTGATGTCTGGGATACTGTACTTTTCAGGCATTGTTGTGGGCTCTTTAGGGGGTGAAGTTTGCACTGAATGTATCTGCAAGGATGTTGGCGATATCAGTAGGGTCAAGTATATTTTGTGCTATATTGCACCAGCACAGTGCAAATCTGTGTGTTACCACTTAGATCCTTGACATAGCCAAAGAAGGTTTTGTGGTTATCTTTCGAATCCTTGTCTATTTTGCGGTTGAGATTAGCCTTGGATGATTTCATGAGGGACCTACATTTCTTACTAATACTGGTTACAGATGTCTGCTCTTCTAGGGATTTGCTGTTTTTCTGAACTACTTTTCTACTTCTGTTGTATAGCCTGTTTATTGCAGGGGTCCACCAGACTGGTGCCCTTGTCTAGGAGGAGTGAGTCTTGGTTTACCAGTGATGGCACGATCCATACATCCTTGTAGGTGCTTATAGAGTGCATCCACAAATCTGTCTGTATCTTGACCAGTGTTTTCCCTTAGCATGGGGGCTGCGAACCCCCCCCACCCCTGTCTCTAGTAGTGTGAATTTAGCTGTAGGAAAGGTATACACTGTGGTTTCCGTGCGTGGGGGAGATGGTTGGGTGTGGAAACAGTGAATAGTTCATGGTCAGATCTAGCAAGTGACCGGTTTACCTCCACTGTGGTGCACCTATCGCCCATGTTAGTGATTACCACTTCTAGTATGTTTCCACCCCTCGTTAGGAAGTTTACCATCTGATACAGGGCATATGAGGTGATACATTTCAGGAAGCTCTGGGCCTGGAAGTGAGTACTTGAGTAAGTTTCCCAGTTAATGGTAGGGTAGTTGACATCGACCAATACCAGAGTGTGCGGTAGGACTGTCATGTTTTCCACTATCTCCAGGTAGGTGTAGTGGTGGTCCTGGGTCATGGTGGGTGATCTGTAGCAGGCCACAGTTTGAATTGCAGTTGTGGCTGATGGCTGATGTTAGCTGCACATGGATGATCTCAGAGGTATCATGCTGCCCCACTAACCTGGAGGTGTAGGTATCCCTGATGAATATGGATACACCCCCTCCATGTCTGTGTCAGTCCATGTTCTGTGTCCAAAATGTGTGGCATGGGTTGTAGCCTGGTAATGCTGCTGTGCTCTCAGGAGCCTTAAAACGGGTCTCAGTTACTGCACAGATGTTGACGTTGTCCATATTGAAGAGTGCTGTGAGTGCGTGCATGTAGTGATCACAACCCCTGGTGTTGAGTAGCATAACCCTCATTGATTCTGCTATTGTGCTGTTTACGGAAGTGGGATTCACCTTTGAGACTTCCCTAAAAAAGGCACCATGGGGGCGCCAATAGCCTTGGCCAGTATTGCAAAGCCTAAGGCTGACACATAAGCCGGTATGGTAGTGTTGCATGCATGTTTCCCATCTGTGCTTGTTTCTCATCTTTCTTGTAGGTAACCTACTGGTAAGCAATAGAAAGCCTTAAACTTATACAAGTCTTCTAGCTTCCAAGATAGGCTTTTGGAGTGATTAAGTATCAGCGTTCTGTATGTTCTTGCTGTACTTAACTGTTTTCTGACTACATGGTGATATATCACTGCATATTGTGATCTGAAAGCTCTGTTTATTCACATATTATGGCTGTGATGGCCTGCACTTTAGAGGTTCACAGATAAGTAGTAGGATATCTGCCCAAGGGCAATTAGAAGCATAGCTACAGTGTGTTGGCTTTCTTTGCACCATTGATGAAGTAACTGAGCCTCTGTCAAGCATAGCCAATGAAGTGATTCCAGGGAGAGTTGCCAGAAGCAGTTGAAGACTGGGGTGGTGGAGGGTGATAGGGGCACTTAGTAATCTAAAGAGGGCATGTTAACATGAAAAAGCATCACCATTCAATTTCCCCAACAGGTCTTTGCAGCTATAAAACTGGAGGGGCTCACCCACCCCCTGGCTGTATGGTTCTGGGACACATGATCCAGGGGTGTATATTCTGTTACCCATTAACACATCAAGGTTTCCCTTGAAGTGTGTCAGTGAGGGTCTATGCCTAATGTAATTAGGAATTTAATTTATAGTCTCTCATTTCATGTGTTATATGTTTTTTTTCACTATGTAACATGATGCCTACCCTGAATAAACCCAGAGATGTTGGACATGCTACACTTGCACATCCTGATTTCAAATAAACACATACTTCATGGACATCCAACTTTCTAGTACAAGAATCACAACATGTCTGACAGATCTGTCCCATACACGTTACATACTCCTGCCATACTATGCATCCATGTCCAGCAAAGCTGCACATTGATCCTCTTTGTGACATGGTGTGAGGACCGCATGGCAAATATATCAGTAACCCTGTGGATCAGTTCTGTGGCACTGCTTGAACTGGCCATTGAAACTTACCTGTCTGTTGGCTACAACTAGGTAACCTTTCTGCCTAGGCTCATAAATGGCCCAGGGCATATAGCCTACTAGTTCACTATGACCATACATGCTGTAGTTGATATTCAACCCTGCAAATACCATCAGGCTAGCCACTGTCCCATGTGTTTCACATGTGCAACACAGGTAATACATGGCAGGATACTAAACAGCTATACAGTGCCATGTAGATGTATATGGCAAAACACATACATGTAAAACTTTCTGTGAGCAAGTCTGCAGAGTCACAGGTCATGTCCCTTAAGGCTGTGTATGACTATATATGTGACATATACACAGCATTAAGGTCTAGCCCATTAATGTGAACATATGCAGGCATGTGCTAATAGGGAAAGACACCAGTACAGGCAAACAGACATGCCCACATCAAGGCATCCACATGGAGTATGAGCAATGTCATCACTTAACACACACATATATGGTGATAACATCAAATCACCAGTAAGTGTCAAATGTGTGTGAGTTAAACATGTCAGTGGTGTTAGTGTCATGTAGATTTGCAAAGACATATTTGTAATCTTAATAAATGTGATACACATGTATGTTCAGCTGTACTTCTGTACTTCTCTGTGAGTTACTGTGACCTGTCTCCATCATTATTTCTTCCAGGTATGCCACGTGCAAGGCTGCCACCATACACCTGCTTGGAGGGTGAGGTCCTCATCCCATACCTCCTCGACAACCATGTAACACTCTTCAGCCATATGCCACAGGATGCACAGCAGCAGGATGCCCAGTGGGAGGAACTCTGCAGGAGGGTAAATGATGTTGGCAGCCACAATTGCACCTGTCAGCAGGTGCGCTGACACTGCACGGACCTCATAAGATGGGCAAAACAGCGTGCTAATGCAATCACCAGGGAACAAGGTGCAACAGGTGGGGGGGGCACTCACCCAGCCCCTACTCACACATACCAAGGAGCTACTGGCCAACCTGGGGACACCTGCAGACCTCCATCCACAAGCTTTAGTTAGTATTGTGGAGGTGGGTGTCTCTCAACCACCGAGCCTAGAGTTGCCTAGTAAGTCACTACTGCACATATAACACAACTATATTTCATATAGTTACATGTGTTACTTTACAATATGTAATATAACATCATATGCAAGGCATGTATGCACACATGCCACATACTATAGTCTGCTACTCTATGTATGCACAGATGTGCATACTCCATAGTATAGTCTATTGTACTGGCTTATGTGCTAACATGGAGATTGCACCCTGTAGCTATCACACAGGTGTGGATAATGTTCTTACTACTGTGACACTCCTATTTAGGTACCTCTGGCATTTCGCAGTGACACCAGCCTGTTGCAGGTGAGATTGTTATTTACCAGGCTTGATGATGCACAGATCATATTAATTGCATGCTATCTGCCATGTGGCCATTTAACACACGTACACATATTGTATGGTGGTCCTGTTAATATACACTGGTCAGACCTGCAATGCATGACAGTTGTTACCCATGTGGAATGATTGAAGACTATATGAAACACCTACACTAAACCATACAAACTGTCATTGCCAGATGTGTGGACAGCTGTGAATACAATGGTGGAGGTGTGGTTCACTGTAGGGTCAGGTACTACAGATCAGCATTACACATGTGGGGAATACAAACAGTACTATACAGAGAGCATATGTATGCACACACTAAATATGTAGGAGCTGGAGTATGACCAGCCCACAGAATTCACCCTTGTGGATTATACCCATGCTATGAATGTCACACAATATCATGTGCTATCTGACATGTCATGACATGTAGTGGGCTGACTGCAACACTGCCCAACTATCCTGCAAAACATGATATCTCACATCCCAAACATACCACCCTTTGTCTGCATAACCCTGTCCTCAGTGGAGCATGTGACATCTATGGGTGTATGTCATATGGGATAACACAGTCATGTGACATAGATGCCCATCACAACCATTGGACAAAACATGTGTACACATGGCCATGGAGAATGGCCAGAGACATGAAGCAACACACACAGTAGAAGTGATGTACATGTGTGTACACCCTATTGTACATTGGCTCGACGCAATACAACTATGGCCTTTGTGTAATGGTGATATTGCAGATGTGAAACACTAAACATCTTACAGGCCTGTGCACAGCTTGTGTAGGCATGACATCAAAACCACCACATAACATGGCTTGAACATCTTGAGTGTGTCACAACATTAAAGCATTCACCTATACAGTATCCAAATACATACATGTGTTGCACAACATATACAAACAACCACAGCAGGCCACAGATACAGTGCATTCACCTTGCTGGTGTCAGACATCACTGTCATGTTTGCTCCTCATGTGTGTGAGGTACACAGATGGCATGTGGGACATGGAGTACTGCTAAGTTAACCATGTCTGGGCATAGTTTCCAGGCATCAGTAATATGGTTGCAGATGTGCAGGGGTGTCATCTGTAAACCCTACAGTGACCTGTGTCACACATTCCACATTAGGGTTTTGTGTGTATACACCTCAGTGATGTGGGTCACATTCCACATTAGATATGTATTGTATCTGAACACAGTCATGGCTATGAACTGTGTCTGTAACTCACACTGTATAGCAATAGTGAAACCACATGATGTCCTACAATGTCTATGAACATAATTTTTGTAGGGTGAACTGACAACATTGCTTCAGCTGAAGGTCCATGTTAGTATAACACGTCCCTGCATTGGGACACCATTACCTTACTGTATATTTGAAAGGACACAGTTGTGTTACACATGTATGTATGTCATTCAACAGATCAGCAGAAGACATGTCATACTACATGTGATTGGCAAGGTCATATGCCACACATCAGGCTGGTGTACTGTTAACCTGTTCTGGTCTGTGGCACCATTGCAAAGTAGGGACAGCCATGTCAAACATGTGTGTACAACCACATGCACATTGTAGACTCAGCTTAGGGTTAGGCAGAATAATATATATATATATATATATATATGTATGTATGTATGTCATGCTTGACCTGTTTTGTGGATTATTCCTACACAGTGGATTATTGATCTGCTTTTGTGGATTAAATTTTGCACAGTCAACAATTTTATGTGGATCGAATAAAGGTGTTTTTTTTACTTGTGGTCGTAGGTTATTGGCTCAAGGAGTGGTTTGTTGACCGTTATTTGTGGTGGTTTCCACTCTTTTACACACCTCTCAGTGTTACAATTCTCAAAAATCTGTACCTTCCAAATGGTGTACTAAAAGGGTCAGTAATGAAGATTTTTGGTCAAGCAAATTCTGCCAAAATGAACTTTTTGCATCTAAGACAGAAAAAAACAGTGGCATTTTGCATAAGAACAGCAACGTCCTTAACTGTGCACATTGGATGATAAGGTTGTCTCAGTGCTTTGCTCAAATCTCTTGGATCAGTGCATATTCTAGTATCATCTGAGCTTTTCTTATGAGCTGCCACCATGGAGGATACCCATTCAGTTGGTTCTTCAACTGGACAAATTACTCCTTACTGCATCATTTTGTTTAGCTCAGCCTTGACTCTGCTCTGCATAGCTACTGGAACTTTCTGTGCTTATCTCATAATGAGGCTTGCCTCATGGTCTAACTTCATGGAATACAAAACTGGGAGTTTGCCAAGTTAGTCTTCAAAAAGATCAGCAGAGTCAGAAAAAACTGTCTGGGTGAAATTTGAGCTGTTATCATTCAAGCTTACGTCGTGGACTTCCTTATTAAATGAAAGGAGTCCTATTCTCAAACTGTCTCTGAGGCCAAATAATGACTGCATGTGTCTCTTTGACTGCGTAACATCAAGTCATAACTGTTCCCAGTAGAGTAACATGAGAGCACTACTGAGTCTTTGGTTTGAATTTCTTCACCACCATAAGCAACGAGTTTCGCACACTTTGCCAGATCAAGCTTCCCACCAGCACTTACTTTGCCAAACCTTTCTGCTGACATAACATTGCCTGTTGAACCAGTATCAACTTTGAGCTCTACACATCTTCAATTAATCAGAACAGTACAAAATACTTTGTTTCTTGTCCAGAAATTTACTGCATTGACTGTTTCACCAAGCACTGACCCACCATCAACAAAAAAGTAGGGTCACAGCTTTCTAGTTGATCAACTTGTCTCTTTGAATGTTCTCTTATAATAAAAGAATGAACCTTGCTTGATTTACAAAGTCTTTTGAAATTATTCCACTTTTTACATTTGTGCACTGCTGACCAAAAGCTAAGCACTTTTCGCTTTTCGGTTCATGATTACCACCACAATTATGGCAATTGACTATGAGGCTAGCTACAAGTTTTGCTGAGTCACCCCTGTGCTTCACTGAGCATGCTCTGGATTTAACTGGAGTTGCCCTGGAACTTACTAGAAAGGCTCTGGGTTTCACTGACGCTGCCATAGCCTTGGCCTGTATCTTTTAACATTGTGCTACATACTATCAACATTAGCAGAAGAAGAAGCCACGTCCATGCTTTTTTTTATTTGTAAACATATCTGTGTGCTTTTCTGTGAGCTTATATAGCTGGGAAATCTTAATGGCCTGACTGAAAGTTAAATCACTCTCTTGAAGCAAAATCTTTCTCACTGCATCATCTTTAATACCACACACAAGTCTCTCTTTTATCAACTCATCTCTCAAATCACCAAGTCTGCATGTTTTTGTCTTGTTTCTCAAATCAGTTATATATACTGCAAATGTTTCACCAAGCTTTTGATCCCTTGTGTAAAATAAGTGCCTTTCTATTGTAATGCTCATTTGGGGTTACAAATTTCTCTAAATTTAGGTTTTAAACATTCAGGGTCTTCCCACATTTCAACTGGTACCACTATATGGTGGTTACCCCTCCCCTACATACACAGCAGGTGCATAAACAAATGAATGCTCTCTTTCAATGGCTTCTGAACTGGCTAAATTAAGCAGAATAAATACCTTTGTACATGTGTCTTTCTCAGAAAAAACAGCCTGTATGAAAATATCATACTCTTGTCCAAACTCTTTCCAATTTTATGCAATATTGTTATCAAACATAAGCTGACTTGGTCTGCAAAATCCTTCTACCATGCCAACAAATTATGATTGAATGCACTGTAAATATGTCCCTTGCAATTATGTATGAACATGCACACACACCAGGTACTTGTAATAATATTCAAATGCACAAAATCTCTTTGAAATGACTGCACTCTGTGAATAAATTGTACTGTAATACTGCACACACTTGCCAACACTTTCCACACTTCAGATACTTAGGTTAACTTTAGTTAATGCAAAAATGTAGCACATAGTGAAAAAATACAGTCATTTTCCCTTTTCATACATTTTATGCAATTTGGATATTGTTTCAAAAATTTTCTTAATTATTTAGAATATTTTTTTATCAATATGTCCCAGTTTCTAACATTTTGTTTAATTAGATTTTTTTACCATTCTGGGTGCTTTGTTTTATATTCGTTATGTAAAAAAATAATTTAAGAGAGTTTTAGTACCTGGAATTCGTTTCTGACCTGTTTGCGAGTAGTTTGAGCAGTAGGTCTGATCCACTCCTGTATCGTCCTCCAACTTTAACTGTGCGCCTTATGGTTTTGACTCTGGATTCCATTCTGACACCATGTCTCTCTTCTTGTGTACTTGAATAAGATGATGAGGCTGGATGTTCATTTAAGTAGTCTATTACACACAAACACATCAGGATGGACAGCAGGAACATTAAACTTAAACAAGCTAAATAACTGGCTGACTACTACACACATGCATGCTTACACCTCACTAGAAAATGGCACTCTTGCTTGCATATGCCTGCTGACTGGAAAGTTACTTAAAGGTATATCACACACTCTGGTCTACAGTTTGGATATGAAGTAGCAGATATATTGTTGATAAAGATGTTAAAAGTGGGTCAGTTTATGGACTCCTGAGACAGAGAGTCTAACAGGTATAATTTATAGTCAAGCATATGCTAATTATCTGCTGTTCAGATTTTCTATTACTCATAAAAATTGTGGTTTTCCTGGCCATTCATTAAGGATTAAAGAAATTAAATAATGACAGCCATCTGAGCTCAGATTTCATATTCTTCAGAAAATATATACTAGTGCAGACTTTATTGTTCTAGAATATTTCCAGGTTTCTAAGATGAATATTTAAAATATGTCCTTGTTTTGGGGCCTTTATCCCCTATTATTTTGGCTTTGTCCAGATTTGTTGCACTTAGAGTTTGAGAGGTATCGGTCAGTCCAACACAACAGACTAGATGCAGTCAGTGATGTAATATCTTGCAAAGTTTATACCAACAAGTATGAGATAGCTATATCTCTTGGAAATCTGATGAAATAAGATGCAATCTGTTAATAGCTGTCATGCCAAATTCTACTACAGTCATCAGTAAGATTAAGGTAGGTTGAGAGAAAATTCTGAAGGCTTTTAAGATATCTAAAATTAGCTAAAAATATTGAACCCATATTTTTGCCATCGTTAAGCTTTGTTTGAATGCATTTATTGAAGGCAATCATAGCTGTATGTGTAGACTGACTGTCCCTTAGACCATGGCAATGATTTGCAGAGGTTAACAATGTTTATATTGCTGACATGGGCCACAAGTTGTTTATATGTACAGAGAACAGTGTTTTTGAGAGAGATGGAAGGATGGGTACTGGCTGGTAATTAGATCATTAAGTTAACCCCCGATCCACATGGAGTGGAAAAAAAATCATTTCCAAAGTTTTGCGATGTACAAATAACTGAAAGAGTGATTGATTAGTAAGGCTACAGAGTTGGCAATGGCTTCTGTTCAGGGATCGGAGGAACCCTGCATAAAATTGCTATTAGGTAACAATGTTGATCTCAGCTTCAGTATTATCATTCTGTTAACTGGAACAAGAAATAGCTAAAAGACAAAGGATTCTTTGTTGGGATAGGAAGGGTGAGAGCTGGTGTGTTGGCAATGACTCTGTTTCCTCTAAGTATTTTTATTTATTTTATTTAGCATTTGTTAACCAATAAAGTCCTACTTGGAACAAAGTCAATTTTCAGAGGAGGCCCAGGGAGAAATCCTCAAGATGCATGTCTTTGTAATGTGGGAGGAAACCTAAACAAACGCAGGGAGGACATGCAGACTCCGCACAGAAGGCACTCCAGCCAAGAATTAAATTGGAGAACCTCTTGCTGTGAGGTGACAACGCTACCACTGCACCAATGTGCTGTGCCTGAACTGGGTTATTACTAGCTTCCTTATCTCAATAAATGTGGTGCTGATGGAGAAGGTGCTAACACCACTATTTAAGAAATTTTAAATCATCCACTTAACAAGGGAAGGGACAGTATTATGCTTCAAATGTGACAAACATTCAATCCCTTCCACTAAGCGAGCACTGATGGAGAGTTTTACACTGTTGTCACTTGTGAAATAAAAATAAGATTAACGGGAATACAACATATAAAACTATAATGAGTTATTATTTTTGATGGGTTTTTTTTAGTATTTGAAACTCAAAACTGGTAAACAGCAGGGTATAATGAGCAGTTCACGTTGTGCTCCAGTTTGACACAAAGGCAACAGATTTGATTTGGCTAATGCAGGAATGTTGATAATACAAGCCAGGAAATATTGCTTATTCTTCTTTAAAAGATGCAATTTAATTACTCTGTTCTTCCAAAAGCTCAATAAAAACCACCTTTGATTAATATTATGATTATATGTATGATAACTTGCAGTGCAATAACCCCAAACACTATGCATTATATTCAGGTTGCACTATCTGCAGCACAAAATCTTTGCTTTCCAGCCTGACAAATGAATGCCTATTAAAGGAAAACTGTACCTAAACACAACATTCAACTTCTGAATTGCAACATGGTTAGGATGTTTGCAACAAAAAGGTTTTTTAACCTGTAACTTATTTTAACTGAAGGGAAAAAAGCATACATACATACATACATGCATATATACATACACAGCTCAGTTTATTGTAATGTAAGAAAATAACACTTTATTCCACGTGAACATCAGTGAGAGGTACAGACCACCTTACTTGCACAGTAAAGAACTGGCAAGTCAAAACTTTCTTTCTTCAGTCTTCAAATAAACTACACACACCACAGATATTATATTTCCTCCTCAGACATTTCTACAAACAAATGTTATTATCTTTGTATACTCGTCACATCTTTCTAGTAAAACACAAAGCTAGGCAATGGGCTGGTCATCACATGGTGTCAGTGCCTGCTGAACAGTCACCAATGAAATTTTCAAAAGAGGTAGTGCAGTGACTACAAGAGATGAAAGAGAGTGAGGAGTTGCTAAATGAATTCCTGAGATACTGTACAAATCCCTGAAACCTGGTATTTTCAACTTAAACTGTGCAAAATGGTGAATTAAACATCAAAGCATACCATCCCATATCGTTTTAATATACTATCTGTAATCTGCTGAAACACCCAGGAAAGCAAATACCCTTTTCTGTCTGGACATTTGAATACTAATTTCAAAGTAATGGTCTTCAAATGCAAGTACGACTTCCAAATTAATGGTATCTTTTGACTATTGTGAGAATTTTGAGTCATTCCTTTATACAAAGGCTTCAAGAACAACTTTAAACTGGTAAGGCTGTGGCAATCAAACAGTTAACCGAAGCTCAAAGTACAGCTCTGTGGGCATTTAGCCTGAATGCAGATGTCAACAATATGAGCAGAAATTACCAGAAAATGAAAGATGCAGTGACCCCAAAAATGCATCAGTGCAAGGTTTATAGAAGTGCTTCAGGACGAAATGACGCAGAGGGTGAAAAATGTAATGCCTGAGTAATGCAACACTTCAAAGCAAACATGACGGCAAACTCAAAGGAAACAATAAAAGTGTCTCTTTCTTTTTCTGCTTTTGCTACTATACAGTTGATGGCAGAAAAAAGGCTAACATAAAAATTCCAAAGTCTTAATCTTAAAACTTACTCCAGTCCTATTAAAGTTAGATTGCAAAGTTTGTTTAACATTTTAAAAGGTTTAGCTTATTCTGCAAATTTGTCATATTTGCTGGGTCACCCAGCAAGTAGTACTCATTAAAGTTGCTGGCAATTTCCAGTGGTGAAAAATATGGTAATTGCAGTGGCAGATCATAATAAAGGTGAAGCAGGAAGTTATTAAGGGCCTACAGCTTTAGTTGGGGCCCATTACTAGCTGACAATAATAGCTATAGCAGAAAAAAATTAAAAAAGTAAAACAAATAAAAAAAATGTTTTACCCAATGCTGAAGTTCCACCATCACCCAATATCATTTCACTGTTGCAGAAGTTCAAATCCCTCCTCTAATACAGCTGATAGTGATATTCTCTTCTAGCCAGTTCCTCTTGATTCCCACTCCATGACAAAGTGTGAGGTACTTGAATTGCAGGTACATAGCTCTTTACTTGGCTCCACAGTGCAGAGGCAGCGTTTGCCGATACAGAAGGATCCCATTTACTAGGATATGTGCTTTCAATTGCAGAGCAGAAAGTTTACTCTTTGTGTGTGTGAGTGTGTGTGTGTGTGTGTGTGTGTGTGTGTGTGTGTGTGTGTGTGTGTGTGTGTGTGTGTGTGTGTGTGTGTCTATGGTTCTACTTCAAAATGTTGAAAACTCACATCTAATTTCAAAACAGCAAGACCAGAACATCAAAAATTCAAAACATTTAAAACTCATAACATTGAAAACTCAAAACAATGAAACTTTGCATCACATCGAAAACTACAAAGCAAATAGAAATAACACCCCCTACACCTATAACAACACCAAATTAACAAACACACTTTTTACTACGTTTCTGCAGTGGCCCCCTCCCTGCACCCCCCATGTGGGGGGCTCAGCTGCCCACACCCCCCCGTAAATTATATATACCAACTCCGACTACAGTGGGAAAAAATTAATTTCCTAACCCCACTGTATCATGATCTCCATAAAGAATGTACACATAATGTCTAAATCACTTACCTGTATGGCCTAAAAAACGTACAGAGTGGCAAAATAAATACTATATAAAGATTAACAGAATAAACTATCCCATTTACATGTTTAAAGATACACTACTCGATTTTATACATTTTCAGTGTTATAAATTCGATGTTATGAGTTTTAGATGTTTTGAATTTTCGATGTTATGGTCTCTCTGTTTTGAAATTAGATGCTACAAGTTTTCGACGTTTTGAAGTAAACCATGTGTACACGCAAGTGTGCACCCATGTATGTGCAATACCCCAGGTAGGAGACACTGTCCAGTTAAGTGACTTGCTTAAAGTCACACGGTAGAATAAAACACTGTACACTTAATGACAGAGCTTTGTGTCTAAATCTTCTTTTTTTTTTTTCATTTCTATTTATTTTTGAGAAGATAAATAACTGAGAATTATAATCAGTCAATGTCATTCATTAAGAGTTTCATAGCTTTTTTTTTCTGGTTTAAAAATGCATGTGGATGCAAAACCTGCTGTTCAGTTAACTTTTTGAAGTAATCTACTCTTATCTATACAAAATATCTCTTATTTTCCCTCTTATTTATAACCTTTCCTTGTTGTTGTTGTTGTGTCTTTCGGCTTTTCCCGGTTAGGGGTTGCCACAGCAGAACTCCAGTCTGCTAATGATTGGCAGCAGATTTTTATGTGCCGAGTTGCCGGCCCTGACCCACAACCTTCAACAAAGGTACACCCATTCACGCATGTCTCCACACAGAAGACGCTCTATCTGAGAATCGAACAGGACGCCTTACTGTGAGGCGACAACGCTACCGCAGCACCACACTTATCCAGACAATGCTTTGGGCAAATAGAAATTTGGGATTAGCTCCACAATGGTCACATGGACTGCAAGCATAGTAACTATCTATGAACCAGAGTAGCTATGATGTCATAGAAGTAAATTCATTGCACTGAATAGCAGCAACATCGTTATATGAGCCATGTTTTTTGGGTGTGATCCTTGATTTCTTTGTTCTGTTGAATGTTGACAGCATGTTTATTATTTAGCTGTGAGCAAATTGGATGGCATGAAGTCTATGAGTTTAATGTTAATATTTTAATTATAAATACATTTTCAATTTAGCTTTTTTTTTTTGGCAGGTACACAGGTGTGAAATGCACTGTGTTTTGGCTACAGCAGATTGTCTAGCACTTGCACTTAATGCAGATGAGCTGTTAAAGAGGTGCTTCCTGTAGTACAGAGTTTGATTTTCTCAGCCTTCATGCATCTTCTGTTTGACTCTGACAAAGCAAAGGCAGTTCTCCTGGGCTTCTCCTGAAAAGGGACAGCTGTTTCCAGTGAGCTGTCCCAGGCTGTTAGCAAATGCTTTACATGTTTGTCTTTTGAATTTTTGCACCCTTCACACAGTAAGGGTAATTAATATTTCAATCTATGCAAAATGAGTGTGAATCCCAGCACATCTCTTGAGTTTAATGGGTTGTCAGATACCTTTTTCACTAAATATGAGTTTTAAGGAAAGAAACGTTTACTGTTTCTCATGCTAAGTGTGTTTGTAATGTGAGATTTTTTTTTTTGGAAAATGGCTGCAGTAAGTCTCTGCGATAATTCTAAAAGTAAAGAAGAAAATAGTATAAACACTGGTTTGAACAATGTTTATGGTAATTTAGAAGAGACAGCCAAATAGCGGGATCTTGGTATGGCTGGTGGGGCATGATTAATTGCCCTACACAGGCCTCCATTTGTACACAATCAAGCTGTGTTGATTCTGAAGGTATGTACTGCAACAATATGGCATTAACAGCCATTCAAGCAGGTCAGACCTGTACTGAGTAATGTCAGAAGGTGTAAGTATTATTGATGACAGAAGACACAGAGAAGTGAAAAATGAGATATAGGTGATTTTGCTATTATATGAGGTATGTAACCACCCCCCAAAAAGGTATGCTTAATGCAGTAATATTTCTGATTTTTGAATGACGTAGATTAATTAACAAAACTGCAGCATTCTATTGCCTTAATTGTTTTGTTTTATTCATTGCATGAAAGAATTTATTAATTTATTAATAGGCCAGAATTGTAGTATGTAGTCTAACCATGTCTCATTTTAGTAATATATTTTTACAGTACCTTATTTATAGCCTTCAGCAACTGCAAAGAGTTTGACATTTGTCATATCATATAATCTGCATTGTTTGTAGAGATGTTCAGATCAGTCTGATCTTCAGCATCCATTATGAAGTCATTGTTGTATGTTACTGTGATACCGTCTTCTCTACAAGACAGTATTGTAAAGAATTTCCACATTTAGTTAACATCTGTTAATCTAGCAGCTGGTGTGGAGGACCAAAACTCTGAGTTGTTAACAGCTTTCTTCCTGTGGCAAGGGTACAGGGTTTGAATCTTTCCACTATCATTTACCTACTCTGTCACATAACTGAATGGCCACATTGTTGAATGTATCATTTCATTGACAATGCAGCCCATTGAACTGTTCTGACTGAGATTGTGTTATTGTAGGAATCAAGAAATTTGCCCTTTTCCTTACTGTAGTGTGATCTTGGAGTTGATATATATATATATATATATATATATATATATATATATATATATATATATATATATATATATATATATATAAAATTATTGGGGGTAGGGGGCACAGCCCCCCACATGGGAGGGATGGGGTTGATGGACTGCACTGTCAATGAAATGATGTTCAACAATGTGGCCATTCAATTATTTGACACAGACCCATCACATTGAGCAACTCACTTACCCAAAAAGTACTTTGGATCACTTGGAAATTTGGAACAGGCTCTTTAGTGCTCTCCTGGACTGCATGTCTAGTAACTATAAACCTAGCACTATTATTTGCCAGCCATTTCCTATTGCATAGCTGAGCTACTTCAGAAATTGTTATGGCTATATTATCTGCGCACCAATTTTTTGTAGCAATATAGGCAATTTATTATTCAAGGTCAGCGGGCATTGCATTTGTAAATGAAGCACTGAAATACAAAGTTGTTTTCCAGCAGTAACCTGTCCAGTAATAATAGTTCTCTTTAATCTGGAATTATTCAGCTGATACTTACTTTTGCAAAGATCGTGTGTATTTTCTTAGTGTGTGTTATAGGGTGTTAGTATTTCGTAAGCTCTCATAATTACTCTTGTATTTAAACTATGCTGCACATGGCTGGGTCTTATGGTACCATGGCAGTGATCTTTATACAGTTTTACACAGTTCATCCAAAGCTTCTAATAATGTACATGTAATTTATTTCTTCATAACAGTAACGAGTGTACAGAGTCAACAAAGTGATTATAACTGGCAGTGTGGGTGGGGGCTATCTCTGGGTGAAAATATCTTATTTTCTTTTCTGATCATTTTTAAACAGACTTTAATCTGGTTTTGCAGGATTACTGTGTGCACGTGTCTGTGTGTGTGAGTGTGTGTGTGTGTGTGTGTGTGTGTGTGTGTGTGTGTGTGTGTGTGTGTGTGTGTGTGTGTATTAAGCTAGAATACTTTAGCAATTGTGTGATTGTGTGAAACAAATTTGGAATATGCAACTTTTGTCATTATTATTGTTATTATTTTTGACATCAGCATCAGAGAAGGATGCCGTCAATAATGTAGCTATAATTTCTAAGTTTAGCAGATGTTTGTGGATAAAAATGACTGACCCTGCTGAGCTGGTAAAGTTAAAAAGTTGTTAGGCTATCTTTGCAGGACTTCTGTCCATTTGTGTAGCAAACTGGAATACTGTACTGTGGCCATTTTATGAAAGTCAAACATGTCATGCTTGCAGTTAAAAAAAATGACAGTAATTGCTGGATCCAGATATTGGTGGATTATAATGAGATCAGTTTAAATTGCTAATTATGGGTGAAATGTTCTAAAATGGGTACTTTTGCCATTATTAGTTCATACATTTTGTTTCACTGCTATATTAAACCAGAAATATAATTTAAAACTTTCAAGAAGGAAATTTTAAAGAACACATGTATTTATGTAAGATCCCAAAAATGTGTGCTTGCCTCATGGTTTGAAAACAGACCAAGGAAGGTACACTTACTCCACCAATGGGTAAGGGACATGGCTGTGATTCCTGGGTTGAATAACTGCATTACCTGCCACCAGAATTTCTGAGTGTGATTTTGGTACAAATATTATTAACTAAGGAAGAAACATTTGCTGATTCCTTCTCTGTTGCTCAACTAGCTTTCTTGGAGAAGGCAGGGATTTTTTTTTTCTTTTTCTTTTTTTTTTTAATTACATTTATTATTACCAGGCTTTATCATAGTCTGACATAAGAGTTCTGCTGCTTGACATTAACAACAGTGCTAGTATGGCATTAATTATTATTGCATCTGACAGGTGTTAAGGTATTAGGGATACTTCATTATTAGGAATATGGTAAGTGAAGGGTGACCAAATAAGCCTTATGAGGAGTGGTACGCATGTTGGCCTTGTTGAACTTTTTAATAGCCTTTGTGTAAGTAAAGAGAAAGTTTATTACCATGGTATGGGCTCATATGATAAAGACATGATGGCAATCATAAAGCAGTTAGGCATAGTGCCTGCCTTTTTTATGTTGGTTATTAGCATCCACGCTACAATATTGTTTCTCTCTCAGTTGTTATGCATAAGATAAGCCAAACCAGACAAGTTGCCAGGTATGATCATTTTCCCATTTTGTTTGCTTTTATCTAGGGCATGTTATCTTATATCCTGTTATTAAGAGCGTTTGAAGTAGGTAGGTACAAGCCAATATGAGTTTATGTAGAAAGTGAAGGGGACTCTCAAAATATTTTGTACCTGTTGCATGTATACCAGCATGTCCTCAATCTTTTATGGCTTCTATCACATGGAGAATATTGTAACATGTTTGTTAAATTTCACTCTTTACTATGACTTATGCCAAAAGTTTTGTGACTCCTTTAATATCAGGGAGAGTAATGAGCTTTCTAGCTGTAAGAAGGAATGATTTTTATCAGCATTTAGATATACTATTGAGAGTTCTGAGAGGACACATCAAAAGCTTTCACTAAAGCCATTCAGGGTGAAATTATACAAATGTGCCAGGATTATGATGGATGTCTCCAAAGCTATGAAAAGAGCCATGGGACCATTTATTGTTTATTTTATTATGAGCTGCTTAATTAGTAGGAATTAGTAGGAAAATACTAAATATAGTATATTTCCAATGTTGGACATAATGCTGAAATGTATAATCATGAATAATTACTTTTTGGTCTCTATTGCAGATATACTAGAAAGGTAGATCTATGTATACCATGAGATCAAACATTAGGATGAAACTATGATTAGTTTTAGTAGAGGCACTGTGCAGATTATATTCAATATCTAAGTTTAAGATACTGCTCCAACCTCTGAGTGACTAATAACCCATCAGTTTCAGATTGGCAACTATAAGATACCTCCCGACCAACTTCCCTTCACTTCAAATCACAAAGGCCCTTAAAAATGAACTCACCTAAATTAACTGGACCAACATTCGCAACTTTTCCAAGCTCAGCACCCTCACAACCTAATTCACCAACATTCTTCTTCTCCTCCAAAACAATCACTTTCCTTTAGTGTCCTTCCTACGTAGAAAAATTAACCTAACTCCCAAAAAATAAACATCACTTTATCACCTTACAAAACTTAGCTAAATAAAAGCTACACATAGACAAAAAGCAAACTTTCCCAAAACATGCAATATAAGCTCATTAAGAATCCAAAACAATTCTGGGTACTAATTTACACGATCATGGCTCCCAGCAAAATGACTGCTCCAACATCCATAACACTGTCATCCCCAACTCAGGCCCACTAACACCAAATGACGTCCTACTAGAATTCTTAACCTTCTCCATGCCCCACCCTCTGTCGTATGCCCATCAACACCTGTCACACTCTGTTGTATGCCCCTCACCACCTGAAGCCTCATTTGTTTTTCTTGCTTTCATTTTTAAAAAGGTCAGCCAATGTGATATTAATAAATCAGCAGAGGGCATCCCTCTAGATTTTCCACCCTCTCCTGGTTCATCATATTTGAAAAGAGTGCGTAGTCCTGCCTCTAACGATCCAGGTATGTATAAAAGGATTTATAAAGTCTATGAAATCAGAAATGGTGAAGACATTGTTTGTAGGGAATATCAGACCCCAACTGAAGTATGGAATAATAATAATGTGGAAACCTTATAAAAAAACTAGCATGAGTAAACTGGAAAAAAATACAGCAGAAATATGCAAATGGCATCTGTGGATGTGAAACTGTAAGTTATTATGAAAGATTAAAAAATCTGAACTTGTACAGTGTTATTTATAGATACTTAAGAGGAGACCTTATTTAGGTATATAAGACATTCTGAGACAACTGCCTCAGGGAATGTTTGGAGTTATTAAAGAGAAGTAGAGAACCTTGTAGTATGTTATATAGGAATGAGAGATATGCTAATTAGTCATCTAAGAGAATAGCTGAGACATAGAAAAGGCTAACAAAGTGTACTAAAGCAAGCAGTAGTTTAGACAGCTGTAACAAAAATTTGGACACGTATTATGGGAATGATTGCCTTAGTATATGTGTATAGTTTTATATATATATATATATATATATATATATATATATATATATATATATATATATATATATATATATATATATATATATAAAACCTTTGCCTGACCACCAATTCCATGCCATCTTTATGGAAGCAAGCCATTATTCAGCCCATTCAGGCCAATTTCTAGTCTTCTCTCCCTAGGCAAACTCCAGCAAAAAAAGCATATTCTCACAGCTTTCTGAATACATAAAAAATGTATACAAAATTACAGCTTGCCATCACCACAACACCATGGATCTTGGTGAGACTATAGTTCAATGACTGCACTCTACACACTTACTGATAGTATGTTCCTTAACTCAGAAGAACATCACTGACCTGTCCGAAGTATTTGACCTGATGAACTACCACCTTCTCATTAATGCCATTACAGCTAATGGCATCAGTGAATACTACCTCCTATGGTTGATAGACTTCCTCAGCGAGTGCAGATCAGATCCTGCACCTTGCCCCAGTCTCCTCTTACCACAGGTACCCCCCAAGTTAGAGCTGTATCCCCTTTACTTTTTCACTGTGCATTAATTACCTTCCAGCACAACTCACATCACGTAATATAGTATTCTACCCTAACAACAACGTAAGCGAAAAGACTGCCAACCAAATCAAATAAGACTTACTGGCTGGCCTTATCCAGCTATTCAACTGTCTCACAAACTGCAAATGCATCCTCACTGCTGAAAAACAAACATGCTCTTTGTTACCAAAGAGAAAGTCATAACAACCTTGTAACATTCAACCTAAGAATCAGCTGCCATTAGGAGCTACTTCCTACTTCAAATACCTGGGAGTCTGGTCTGATCATAACTCATCAAATTTCATCTACAATACTGTTTCTCTTGGTTGCTTTACACATACTAGGGATGCTAGAGGTAAGATAAGCCAGACCAGATGAGTTGACTAGTATAGTCATTGCCTCATTTTTATATTTGTTTAATCCAGAAAAAGGAGGAATTAAATCCAAGATTAACTACCTCATCTTCTGTGAACACATAATACCCCATGTTCTTACTCCTCACTGAAGAACCATCATTTGGAAAGGAGTCCTACTGGCCCAACTAGAATATGGTCATCCAATCATAGTACACACATTCATTAAGCATCTTGTTAACATCTATAGATTTATTTCCCTGACACCAAAAACTAGATGCCACTGCTCAGTCTTTAACTAATTAACACTTATGTGGTGTGGAGTGTCATACCTCTAGCGGCTTATGCACAGCTTGCATTCTTTTGCATTTTCTGAAAAATAAACTTAAAAAGCATAAAATAGTTAAATGTAAATATTCTATGAACAGTAAAAGCTATTAAAACTGCACAAATAGCAATGTTATTAGTAAGAAGTATTCTTTACAGTGATAAGAGTTACTGTATCATAGTTTTCCCATAAATGCTGTAGTATATTATAATGCACACAAACCCCACATTATATTTTTTGCTAAACTTTCTCAAACAAATTCTCATATCTTGGAAACTGTACAACTTAACCATATATTTTGTAGATCATTTTTGTTAACTAGACATAATCTTTCACATCACAACAAGAAGTTCCTCTACAGGTGCATGTTTATTGAGATTTGTAACAGAAATATGACAACATATGCTTAATTGTGTAATTAACAATACAACAGACACTATCTCTCAAGATAGGCAACTTACAGTACAAATATCAAAAATAGTTTTATTCAACAGTATCAACTAATGTGGCAGGGCTAGCCACCAGGCAGTATAAACATTGTCTCTAGATAATTGTCCCTTTTGAAGTGACAACCTGACCCCATCTGCAAAAATGGAAACATGGATTGTAGATGGATTGATCTAAGGCTTCACCTGATGTGCAACAGTTTGTAAGTCACATGGTTGTTGAAATATTAAGTACATATAGAAATAGTTTATTTTCATAATTACTAACAAACAACCAGCAATATCTCAGGTATAGTGTGATATAAATTGACACTGACAATGAATTTCCCTGTCTTCTATTATGGAATATCAAACCACAACTCTCAATAGCATGTAGGGTTCTCAGTTATGAAAATATGAACACAGTTATGAAAAGATGAATAATAAGTGACAAGCAGTGATTAATTTCTCTACTGCAGCACTTCCTAAATTAACAATCTTAGTGTTATTTTGTTAACAAATCCTTGCACGTCATAATACTGATTACTATTATCTGGCAAGTTGTTTAATTAAAGACGCCAGACCTAAAAAAAAGGTCTAGCTGTCATAAGGAAGTATGGATGTGACCAGGAAATGTACAAAAACAGTGTTTTATGCTTGAATGCCTTAACAAAATCAAATGGCTACCCACTAAACATGCACCCTCCTTCTTGTCTCCCCAAGATTTAAGCTCTTTAACCTACATACCTTCCGTTTCTTCTCTAGCAGACTCACAAAACTACCCCCACAGATTCAGATCAATCTATCAAGACACCTCCTCCCTTCATCTCCCACAATGCAAACTGCAATCCTCAAACCAGAGCTTCTCTGCATTAACCCCAGTATTTGGGAATCACTAACATCTGAGCGACCCTCTACCCCCAACTAGCTGAACTCCAGATGACAAATAAAGAAGTTTCTTCACCATAAAGCCCAGTGCAAATGTTTCCAAATAGACATCACTTCAAGAACATCCCTTCCTCTGCTACCACCCTCCACCCTCCTTATAACCTCTCTCAACCCCTCCCATACCTACTACTCATTTTACTACCTATACCCTACCTAATATTTCATCATAGGTTCATAGGTTCATAGGTGGGTGCTAGGCTATCTGCCCGAAGGCATTATAAGCCTAGCCAGAATGTGTTGGCTTTCACCTTCCCCTTAGATCAGTTCCCTGTGCCTCTGTCCAGCAGATCCACTGAAATGATCCCCGAGGTAAACTTTCTGTTTCCCATCCACTCGTCAAGGTTTCTTTTGAAGAGTGTTAATGAGGAGATCTACCTAATGTAGATTGTGATCTTGTTCCAAAGCATGGGAAGTCTCTGGGACAGAAATCTATCCCTCTAGCACATCCTTTTTATTGTTGTGGTGAGGTTTAGATCCCTAGAGCGTGTGGCTCGAGGGGATAATTTTTTCTTTAGGTGGAGCATGTCCATCAGTTCTGGGTTGGACATGGCCTTGTATGTCAGGCAGAGATCACCTCTGAGTAGGTGGTATGCAACTGAGTACAACTGGAGTTTCTTCAGTCGAGCTGCATAGGGCATCTGTTTGAGGCCATTGATTCTCTTGGTGAGGTACTTCTGTGGTCTTTCCAGCTGTTGCAGGTGTCTTGTAAGGTACATCCCAAATGGGGCGTTGTACTCTAAGATGGGTCTGATGAGTGATGAGTAGAGGGGCACAATGACCTCTTTTGATCTGGATGCGAACCCTTTTGTGATTAGGTGGCCCACGTAGAAGGATTTTCTAACCACTTTGACAATGTGATTATCAAAGGTGAGATTACTATCTACTTTGGTCCCCAGATCCCTTATTGCGTCTTCTGTATTTAGGGGACTGCCACCTATGTGGTAGTTTGTGGGTATTTTGTTTTTTCCAAAGGGGATGACTATGCACTTTTTGGCATTTAGCTTGAGGCCATGATTTTGACACCAGGTAACCATCTCAGTGAGACCCTTTTGGAGGATGTCTGTGTCAGCTGGAGCATCAATTATAGCCTCTAGTTTGCAGTCATCTGTGAACTTGGTCAGCCATAGTCCTCCTGTGCTCGCCTGTACCTCTGAAAAGTATATGCCAAACAGGAGGGGGTCCTAGGACTGAGCCCTGGGCAACACCACTTGTAACCGGTTTAGAGACGGACCTAGCTCCCGCAACTGTCACCATGTGGGTTCTGTCTGTGAGCCAGTTGGCAACCCATCTTGTGATGTAGGGGTTTATGTTCAGGCTGGTGAGCTTGTCTATAATACCAGAATGGGGAATGGTGTTGAAGGCCTTAGCAAGGTCTAGGTAGGCTGTGTGTACCACCTTTCCCTCGTCTATAGCCTTGGTAACTGTCTCAAAGAAGTCCACCAGGTTTAGGAGGCATGATTTTTATTTTTTTAATTTATTTTATTTTTTTATTTATTTTACATTTGTTGACCAGACTAGTCTAACTGGATGTATGTCCATTTTCAGTAGAGGCCCGGGGAGAAAAGCTCCACTACAGCAATTATATACATATACAGATCTGAAAGTAAGTGACATAAAAGAATAATATTTAAAAACTAGTACATCATAGACACCACTTTAAGTAGATAACCAATAGGAAACAGAGTGACTTGAAAAAGTAAGTACATATATGCAACCTATGAGAAACTTAGACAACAGTAGAAAGAAGGAAACATTTATACATGTAAAAATTGATCATATTATAAAAACAAAATTGTAAAAATATAAAGAAAACATTTTTTTTTTTTTTTTTTTTTTTTTAATCAGAGAGTGAATGTTATGGTCATGTGTAAGAGAAGGAACTATCAGTCAGGATTAATACATGGGCATAGCCATTGTGAAGTAAGAAAGTTTCTAAGTTGCTTCTTAAAATGAGGTGTGGATTTTAGGGATGTTAGCTTAATAGGAAGCTTGTTCCAAGAGTTTCCAGTGGTATTAGCAAATAGACATTCTCCAGATTTGTTATTAGGTTTAAGGGTAGCTACTAGTACCTTATTAGCTGAGCGTAGGGTTGACAGATTTTTGTATGGATTAATGAGGCTACAGAGGATGGGAGTATTTGTAGGATGATGCAGGATCTTCTGAGTTATAGTTAGTTGCTGAAGAAGAAGTTGGTTTTGCAGTTCCAACCATCCTAACTTTTTCAGATTTTGGCAATGGTGGGTCCGGAATGAGGAACCAGTAGCAAATCTGGCAATGTTATTATAAGTGGTGGCCAGCTTATTTAGATTATTTTTGGATAGGTTAGTTTAAATTGGTGATGCATAGAGAAGGGTTGAAATTAGGTGTGTTTGGGTGATAGTAATCCTGGCAGAAGGTGTAAGGAAGGTTGTAAGCCTATAAAGGAAAACAAGTTTCCTATTGAGTGATTTAATGGTTAAGTTTACATGAGTGTCAAAACTAAGATTGTTATCGATTGTAACACCTAAAAGTTTAGTTGTTGTTTCAGGTACTATTTCAGTGCCATTATTTGATACTACTGAGAAATTGATGGGGGGAGACTTTAGGCTGGGGGTAAATAATAGGAGTTTTGTTTTTTTAGGGTTTTAGTAGGAGACACTGTTTGAATAACCAGTTTTCCACTATGGTAAATACTTTCTGGGTGCTAGACTCCAGTTCAGCTTGAGATGCTGCAGCACAGATTAATGTAGAGTCATCCACATATTGTATGCAGGTGGTTTGAGGAAGGGATGTTTTCAGGTCATTGATGAAAATGGAAAAAAAGAGGGGTCCCAGAATAGAGCCTTGTGGAACTCCTAGGGAGATAGGGAGCTGGGTCGATAGGTTATTTTCCCAGAGGACTGCTTGTTGTCTGTTTTTTAGGTAGGACTTAAACCATTTGATTGTCTGAGTGTCTATTTTTTTTTTGTAAATATTTTTCTTCATTTCCAAAAACAAGAAAACATGAATGCAGGTTATTTATGACAGTGAAGTATTTACAAATTATTTAAAAAGGTTGGCTAAAACCTGTAAACAGATATCAAACATTAAAACCAAAATAAAGTATTTACAAGGTTGTCTATTGTTGGCATATAATTGACTTTCTATACAATTGTTTACTGATTATAATCTGCTACAGTCATTACTCTCCAGTATTTCAGTTACTTTTTGTCATGCTATATATAATGATGTAGTTCTTTCAGTTCTTCCTTTCATAGTGTTCATTTATTTATTTTTTTATTTTATTTTACATTTGTTGACCGGGCTAGTCTGGCTGGATACATGTCCATTTTCAGCAGAGGCCCGAGGAGAAAAGCTCCACTAAATACCAAGTACATTACATAAACAAATCATTACTTTAAGAAATAGTAAAAATTGGAGTTACCAATTGCGATACTGCTGACACCATATTCATGAATTGCTTAAAAGTTGGAGAAGCTTTGGATTTCCAGTTTGATGTAATGTTCTTCCTTGCAATGGCTAGGAGAGTCCACAAGATTACATATTTTGTTCTTGGTACACAGTCAGGTACAGGTGCATTAAACAAAGTAATAGATTTGGAAATCTGGAATTTGTCATTGAATACCATTTGCAGAAAATAATTTATTTTATCCCAATATGGTTTAATCAAATGGCATTCATAGAACATATGTTGCCAGTCTACTTTTATTGATAAATCACATCTCTAGCAGCCAATATTTTTCTTAAACATAAGTTCCATTTTATGAGGGGTTACATAAGATCTGCATATGAATTGACATGTAAAAAGTCTCCAATGTAGTGAAAGTGATGTCTGCTTTGGAGAGAGAAGAATTAATTTTTTGTCTCTGTCATTTGGCACATGTCCATTAATTGATCTATAATAATTCCATATTTTGTCATTATTATAAGTTTTTATTTTTTTATTTGTTTTATAAATAGATGATAAGTATCCCTTTCCAGTAATGGGTTGATTCATTAGTAATATTATATGTTCTATAAGATTAGAAACATTCTGTCTTATTGATGGTTGCATTGTTTCTTGTTTGCTTAATATATACTGTCTTAATACTTGTACATGTAGCCATGAACTATTTTCCATATTTAATTTCTGTTTAATTTGGTCTATTGTCAGAAGTTTTCCAGAGTTTACCAATTAATGCCAATATATTAATCCCTTTTCTTTAAGCATGTTGACTACTTCTATATCAAATGTTATTATATTACCTTGTGTGTATGCTACTGGATATAATAAAAATGACCATGCTTTAATATCAGGATTGCTATTAATAAGATTTTGGAAATTTTTAATGTATAAGTAATGTATTTGGAACTTATATTTTTACACTTATGTATCATCATATATTCCTTCATCAGCCATAGAAAATTGTTTGGTATGAAATCGGTATACTTATTTGCAACTACAAATCCTGATTTTAACCAGATTCTCTCATGAACTAGCTTCCATTTTGATGTATATTTTGTATTTAGCCATAATGATGTTGTTTTAATAACAGATAACTGCAAATATACTTCTATGTCTGGTAAACCTATGCCACCCATATCCCAATCATCTAGATGATATTTCATAGCTATCCTTGGTTTTTTTGGATACCATAGGAATCTTACCATTAAATCATTTAATTATTTTAGGTGCGATTTAGCTGGTGGCAAAGAACAAGCTTGTATAAGATAAAGCATTTTTGGAAATATGATCATTTTAATTATATAGAGCCTTTCTTCCATTGAAAAGAAGAACTTATTCCATCTTTGTATTCGATTTTTAATATTATTTAATGTCACTTTATAATTTGTTTCACTTGTAGCATCTAGGTTGTTAGTTATTATAATTCTCAAGTATTTAATTGTATTATCGGTGGGGATATATTTATGGTATTTTTTATTTAGATCTTTTTTATTAGTACTTATAACCAATACATTTGTTTTGTTCTCATTAAATTTAAGACTCTAAACATTTTGAAAGTTTTGAATTGAGTCCCATAATGCTTTTAAATAGCTATTATTATTCTTTAAGGTAATTAAAATATCATTAGCAAAAAGTTGAATTTTAAGCTCTAGGCTGTTGTCTAATTGTATTCCTTCAATATTTTTATCCATGCGTATATTATTTGCTAAGGGTTCAATGACTAGCGCAAACAATAACGGAGAAAGAGGGCAGCCTTATTTTGTGCCCTTTGTTATTTTAATAGATTTAGACAGACAAGATCCCAGTTTTATATAAGCCAATGATTTTTCATATAATGATTTTATTAACAAGGTGAAGTTGTTTGAGAAGCCATATTCTTCTAAAACTAACCATAAATAATCCCAGTTCACTGAATCAAATGTGCTATTTATGTCTAAACTAATAACATTCATTTTGTTTTTTGTGACATTTATATAATCAATTAAGGAAATAATTATTTTGATGTTGTCATAAGTGTTCCTATTTTTATAAAACCTGTTTGATCCTCCTCTATCAAAAATGGTAGTAATTGTTTTATTCGAGCAGCATATATTGCCATAAAAATTTTATAATCTATATTAAGAAGTGAAATGGGTCTGTATGATGAACATTCACTGGGATCTTTACTTTGTTTCAGAACTGGTGATATTAATGTGTACTTCCAAGAAGGAGGGATGTCTTTACCATTTTTAACTGATGTAAAGACATTCAATAACAACAGCAAAGCCTCATTAGATAGTAATTTAAACATTTCTGGGGTGATATTATCTATACCTGGAGCTTTGTTTAATTTTAGCTTATTTACTTCAGCTTTAAGTTCTGTCATTGTTATTTGCTTATCTATTACTTGTACCTGCTCCTCTAATAATCTAACTTTACCATTGTTTTTAAGAAAAGCTTTCAATACTGAATGTGTTTCTATTTTCTCATTTTGATTATTAAGTTTATGAAAGAATAGCCTAAATGCTTCTAGTATTCCTTCTAAATCAGACACTTTCTTTTTAGTTTCTATATTATGTATTTCCTTGATTTGATTTGTTTTAATCATCTTTTTAGTCCTATTTGCTATTCTTCATTGGTTTTTAGGGTTCATTGAATAGTAACATAGTTTAATTTTTTCTAAGTTGATCATTGTTTTGTGGTGTAGCGTCTCTGAGTATTTTTTATTAGTATCTTCCAGTTCTTTTATTACGTTGGTGTTTCCATTTTGAATATCAAGCTTTAAATTATCCACTTTTGACTGTAATTCCATTAATTCCTTATTCCACTGTTTTTGTTTATTTTTATACCATCCCACCGCTCTTCCATATAGGTATGCCTTCAGTGCATCCCATATATATATTTCAGATACATCTTTCGTAAGATTCATATCTAAGAATGCTTGTGTCTCTTTAATATAACATTCCTTAAAATCTTTGAGATTTGTTATGTAGGATGGTATTCTTGTCACTGATATCCTTCTCTTGAAACACAAGTCTATCTCAAATGTTATAGTGTTATGGTCCGAAAATGGACATGAAATTGTCTTGACTTTATTTAATTTAGTGGTTAAATCTTTTCTTACGTACACTCTATCTATTCTAGAGTATGTATTATGTCTATAGGAAAAATGTGTAAAGAATAGTGAATCTGGGATAGCATACTCATTTATGTCAACTATATTAAAAGTTTTAACAAACTCAGATAAAAACTTTGTTAAAGGTGATCTCTTACATGTAGTTTTAATATGTGTGTCAGTTTCCTTTATAATGCAATTGAAATATCCAGCTATGATTAAATTGCCTTTGGCATATTGTACTATGTCATCTAAGTGTTGTTTGGCCACTCTAACTCCTAGTCCTGGTATCCAATAAATATTCACTAATGTATATACCATTTCATTGATAGATATTGTCACTAGACAAAACATTCCTGAGTTGTCATGAAACGTGTTTATGATTTTAGGCATTAAAGTAGTGTTTTTCCACAAAATTGCTACTCCCCTTCGCTTTTGACTATAGGTGGAACTTACTAGTACTGTATAATTTTTATTGTTTATTTTATTTATGTCTTCCTGTGCAAGGTGTGTTTCCTGCAAAAATACTAGTTGTGCTTCACATAGCTTTAAATATCTGTAAAGACTTCCCCTTTTGCAGTTATTATGTAAACCATTTACATTAATAGATATACATTTTGCAATTGGATTTATATTACCTTTGCTTTTATCCATATTCATATACTCATAACAATGTGTAGATTGTGTGCATGAAGAGAATGACTTGTTCTTTCTTCTTTCAACAGTATTACAATAGATTATAGACACCCAATAAAAGTACATTAGAAGATCATAACAGAAAACATTATAAGATAAACAACCACCAAACCCCTCCATGAGAAAAAACATCTCATCCTTGAATGATCTAACCATTTAAGCAATCCCTCTAGATCTGCATTTCAGCATCCTCCCCCAGCCCCGCCACATGGTAGTTTTATAATGAAAAGTATCTTATATATCTTTTAAGTATACATGTATTTGTATTGACATATTACTTAAATACAGTCTTTATCTATTTTTAATATTTTATAAAACACTAAGACAACACAACTATACCTAGATTTAATACTTAACTATTTGGCTTTGTTTAAATTGTAAAGAAAAATCTCTTATTTTAATATATCTTTTGTATAGCAATAACGGTTATGCATCTTAAAAGTAATATGCTTGCTGTTTATCTCCCTTATAGTGTGAGTGGCATTCATAGGTTTCAAACTTTTGTAATGTTCTATATAAAAAAAATGTTAAGCATTATATGCATCAGTTAACTATACTACAACTTAATTAAATCATGAAGCGTCAGTAACAATGAATATAATATTACACTTTTATTGTCATTTATCAGTAATCTTATAGTTTTCATTTAATTCAAAAAATCCTATTTTAGTGACATGAATGTTACTAATTTGTTTTTGGCATTGGTATTATATAGTTTAAGAGTATATTTCAAGGCAGTTCCTATATATTATTAGTGCCACTGGCATATTTCACCGCTAATGTACCACATATGTCATATGTCAAATAGCAACTCATAATCCTTATGATATTACAGGATTTATCTACAGTGTTATAACTGTAAGGTTGGAAAATATAACAAGCAAAGTAAACTTTAAAAATGCTATAACACAATTGTTTGTTACTTATTACTGTCAACCCTTCTACATACACGGGAAAGGATAACCTTATATGACCACCGACCATTTTCCTTCTTTTTTTTCTTCATCCTTCTTTTCTCCATTTTTAATAAATATTTATTTATATTGTGGCTTCTTTGAATTTAGTGAGGGAACTCAATATCATATTATAGATAATATAGAACATTCAAACCGAGAACATGTCTGATATTGAGACATATTCTCAACTCAAGTGGTCCACGCCATATATTTATAACATTGCAGTCAGAAATATACTAATGAATAAGTAATAACCAGCAGCTTTGCAGCATGTGTGTGTCTCTAACAAGTACATACCTATAGGATATTAAAAAGAATAGATAGCAAGCTCTTCTTTCATAATCAATAAATGCATATAGTTTGGTATTTATTTCATAGACAGAAAATAGACCTGTTATTTATATGCATATCATGTACCAACAGCAATATATTAGTAAATGCCTATGCTATTCAATTCATATTTTAATACTTGTCATATTTTAAAAAACATGACATATATAGATACTATAAAAGTGATTAATATGAGATATAGCTGGCAATGGCTTTAGCATTTGTGATGATATATAATATATATTCAGTATTATAAATAAAAGAGCTTCGGTGGTGGTGCTGCGGTAGCATTGTCGCCTCACAGCAAGACGTTGTCCTGTTCAATTCTCAGTTAAAGCATCTTCTGTGTGGAGACATGCGTGAATGGGCATACCTTCGTTGAAGGTTGTGCGTCAGGCCTGGCAAGTCGGTACGTAAAAATCTACTGCCAATCATTAGCAGACAGGAGATCCACTGTGGCGACCCCTAACCGGGAAAAGTCAAAAGATACAACATTCAGTATTATAAATAAAAGTACATTGCATGTCTATTTGTAATCTAAGGTTCAAGGCTGATCAATTTAGACATACAAGACAATCTCTTTAGCCTTGGTCATATGATGGTAGTTACTGTCTCTCTACACAACCATTCATTTTCAGTGAGGATGTTCAATATTAGTATAACTTGCCTTTAATAAAAGCATACTTATAACTAGCAGTTCTTTTCTATGTATATATAATATCATAAGCAAGTCTATGAGAGTTTTTCTTGCTCATTACTGCTTAATGACTGTGCTACTTGACCAATTTAATATTTGCAGAGTATCTTAATAATTAAACAGCAACTACTTTTTACCTTTAAAATGCCTAATAACAAATAGCCACATTCATGAACCATAATTGACTTACTGTCCTTAAGGTTGAGTACACTAGCTGCAATGTGTTTACAAATATGTTATATAGTTCCAGTCAAGGGCTTAAATATATTAAATTTTCATAAAATTAAGTTAAATTATAGTAATTTACTTGGGTGATGTTATTAGAAAAGATTGCAGTAGCGTCTGTATGTGTTAACTATTCATACAGTTTCTTCCAAGTGATAAACTTCTTTTTAAGCCTTGTGTGCTGTTTATGTGTACAATTCAAAATGAATAACAAATGTTACAATATAATAAAACATCATGCATGTGTTGATACCTTCTAAATTTGTTAGGTACTTCAGTGTACTTTTAATATTTGTTAAACTGTAAAAGCACTTTGCCATCTCATAAATAGTGTGCTTGTTACTTTAAGTAGCAAGAGCTTAAACAACACCCATACTGCCTTGTTTCAGTGCTGACATCATTCAGACAGCCTGTTTACTTTCATTTTGTGCTGTTCATACATTTGTAGAGGATTTAACACACACTAATGGATTCTAACCGAAGAACCTCCACTCTAGGGATGGTAAAATAAGAGTTCCCAGCTCGTGACCATGGTGGGTAGCCAAAAACAAAGTAAGTAAAGCTTTTTAAACTGAACATGAGCTCATTAAACTGCTATTAGTTTTTTAACATTAAGGGCAGATACACAAGCCAAACAGTTGTTTGTTAGTCAAAAAGGCACTTTTAGCATCAAAGAATAGATAGATAACTACTTTTCAAGGCACTTTTTGACAGTTATTACTATCAGCTTTTATATATTATTATGTGAATTAAATGCAACAGTTTAGATATTTCATGCAGCTTAGTGTAAATAATATAAAAATAATCATGTTCATTTAAGCACACCATATTAATATGTCAGTGTAAATGCATCATATTTTATACTAGCAGTAAAAGGCAGGTAATTTATAAATGAATTATCTAAATATCATTTAGAGTTAGAGAAATCATGACTAAGTATTTACACTGTAGTAAAGAAAGATATGTTACCTTGCTTTCTTTAGGGTTGTTTCCTTTAGTTATAAAATGTCCTATTTATCCTGTATTTATATTGCTTCAAAGACTGACACATATGTAAAGCATGAATGCTTTTAAAGAAGAACTTTTTTTACCTTACAGAGCAAATAGAAAACACTGTTGCTTCTGCTTCTTATCAGCAGTGCTCCATTCATTTTTTTTCTGCATGTCTCTTTACCCCAAAGGAGCTCCAATCCATTTCTTCCACTTTATCCAAGGTTTTATTAGCTGAAAGATAAGAGACTGTTGTTTGTAGAGTGTCAAAAGTTTTAGAACCTTCAGTAAAAAATATTTTTATTCTTGCAGGGAACAGCAGGTGCACTTTAAGTTGCCTTTTTTCAATTCCTTTATCAGAGGGAGACATTCTTCTCTTGCAGTTATAACTCCAGCAGAATAATCATTATCAAATCTGATTATGTTGTCTTTGTATTTAACTGGAGAAGTTGTCTTTAAAATAAGTTTCTTGTCCTGTGATGAAAAAAACTTTACTATTATTGATCTCGGGTGATTTTTTTTGATTTGATGGTTGATGAAGCAGCTCTTAAGGATCTATGGGCTCTCTCAATTCCATAAAAAAGAGCTTCAGGCAATTTTAAATCTTCTGGTAACCAGATAGTATGGAAAGTCACTATGGTATCTCCCTCTGTTTTCTCTGGCATCCCATAGATGCGAAGGTTATTTCGTCTGGACCTGTTCTCTAGATCCTCTACTTTATTTTGTAATGAAGCATTTTGTTTTGATAAAAAATGTAGCTGAAGATCTTGTTCTGAGAGTCTGCCCTCAGTGTCATTTAGGGATCTCTCTATGTCAGCTATTTGAGACTTCTGCTGTGTCATTATGTCTTGTAGTTGCTGTATTTGTTTTGTAGATCTCGCTTCAAAAGTGTCCAGTTTGGTATTCATTTTGTCAAATTTTACTGATGAGTCTTGTATAGCATTTAATAAAGAATGTATCTCCTTTCTCATTGTCTGGTCCTGTGTGGCATTCTTAGAAAAGCTCATTTCCAGTAAATTCAGATACCTTCCTTCTTGTTTTTTGACAGGAAAAATAATGATTAAAGTCACATTTTTTGCAATGTAGACTTCTAGTGATATTAGTAGAAATAATTCAGCAAAATAGGTTTGTCTACACTATCTAGTTTTTAAAATTTCCTGTCAGAAATATCTTTTGAGTACAGAGCTGAAAAAAGATGCTGCCAACCAGTCTACATCCTAGCCATGCCCCCCCTCCCCATCTGAGTGTCTATTGAAAGTTTTGTAAGTGTCTCTAACATTAGGTGATGATTCACCATGTCAAAGGCTTTGGAGAGGTCTAAAAAGAGAGCTAAGGAGAGTAGGTTGTTATTACGATTTTTATTAATACAGTCTGAAAAGGATAGGAGTGTGGTTGTGGTGCTTTGAAATGACCTGAATCCATGCTGGCAGTCTGCTAACAGATTATTTTGAAGGAGATGATCAAGTAGTTGCCAGTGAATGCATCTTTCCATGATTTTTGCTAACGGAGACAGTAGAGCTATGGGACAGACATTAGAGAGCTCAGTTGAGTTGTAATGGGATAATATGTGAGACTTTCCAGAGAGATAGGATAGAACCTTCTGTGATGGTTCTGTTTATTAATATGGAGATAGGGTAAGCAATTACATCATCTGCAATTTGCAGAAATTCAGCTGGAAGGAGGTCAGCTGAAGGTGAACATGGTTTTAGTTTATGAAGTAGGGTATGGATGAGAGCTGTTGGAACAGGCTGCAGTTGTAAGGCAGGAGGTATATTGGTTAGAGAGCATGTGTTAGAGATGCTGGCAGGAGATAAGGTATTTGATAAGGCTTGGACTGTTTCAGAGAAAAGTTTGTTAAATGTATTGGCAATTTGGCTTGGAGAGTTCTGAGTCAAATTAGATGGGGTAGGAGTTTTGGAGTGATCTGGATGGAGTAGGCTATTTATGCCTGTCCAGAATTTTTGTGGGTTTAGATGTGGGGCTTGCTGGATTTTCAGGTAATAGTTTTTTTATCTTGGAGTATTAATTGTTCTGTAGCATTTCTCAGCTATCTAAAGGTATCATGATCATTTGAGGTTTTAGTATTTCTCCATTTGGACCAGATTCTATTTCTCTGAAGCATTTTTTGCCTTGTTTCTTTTGTGAGCCAAGGTGCAGGTTTGTTCCTAGTTCTGACTGTGCATGAGGGGGCATGGTGTTCTAGGACTTGCAAGAATTTGGTGTTAAAGTAAGAGACTGCTTCGTCAAGAGGTAGGTATTTTAGGGGTGACCAGTTGCAAGCTTTGAGTCCTACTTGGAAGCTAGCTGGGTTAATTTTTTTTTTGTTCTATGTAGTTTTAAAGATTGTTTGGTAGGATATAAGGTTTTTCTGTCTAGTTATGTAGGTAAGGGAGTGGTCACTAATATTTTCTAGTAGTATACCAGTTTTATAAGAGAAGGGGTTGCTGTTAACTAATATCCAATCTAAGGTGGCTTGCTTATTGCTAGGTTTATGGATTCCAGTAGGGGAGGTGATAGTTTGATTAAAGCCATAAAGGTTTATGTGAGTAGTTGGTTTGACAGAGGTACAGCAGTTCCAGTCTATGTTAAAATAACCAAGGAGTATGGTTTCTTGTGGGAAGGATGTGGAGAGCCAGCTAAGGATATTTTCCAGAGTGTTAATGTTATTACCTGGAGGGATGTAGGAGCAAATTATGTATAGTGATTTTTTAGCATTAATCTGGAGCTTAGTAAATAACAATTCAGCATTGTTGGGTGAGGGAGGTTGTAAATCTAGTTGTATGACCTGTAATTCAGATTTATATAGTATTTCTACCCCTCCACCCTTTTTATTTAGACGGTCGAATCTCAGGCTGTTGTAACCTGGTTGGATTATATCATTGTCCTTAGTTACTGGTTTGAGCCAGGTTTCTGTTAGACAGAGGATGTTAAAGGAGTAAAAGTCTAGCAAGGCATGGAGTTGGGTAATTTTATTATGTAGGCTACGTATATTGAGGTGACCTAAGAGAAGAGAGTTTTGGGTACTAGGGAGGATATGAGAGGTGATGGGATGGGAGTAATTGGGATCAGAGATGGAGTTGTTTGGACCGGATTTGGTTGACTATCACCATGTAGTAGTAGATGCTGTAGAGGACTATGTGACTATTTTAAAAGTTTACAGAAAATGGGGATAGATTTTCTAGTTTGGTGATACTTTATATGGGATAGTCTGTGATATTGTGGTAGAAGGTAGGTTGTTGAGGATGTTATGTTACTAAAGGTTTGTGGGGTTAGTAGGGGATGCAGAAGCATTTGTTTTAAGGGGTGATGAGATATAGTGCAGCTTATTTATTCATAGCAAGTAAGGGAATATGATAGAACTAGAGGGGCAAGGATTAAGAGAAAGAGGAGCATGTAGCAGAGTCCTAGCCTGCATATAGTAGCCATGGCTGGGAGAAATTAGTTGCTAGTAGGTGGGAGATATGGGTTAATAGAGAGGAGGTTTAAGGTTGGAGTTATTAAGAGGTAGATTAGGTAGTGGGTGGTAATATGTGATAAGGAGGAAATGGGTGAGTTTTTAATGAGATGGATTGAGCTAATTGGCTGATATGTAGTGGAGGCATGCTTTAGGAAGTAAGTGATAAGGAGGAAGTGGGGAAGTTTTTAATGAGGTGGAGTGAGCTAATTGGCTGATATGTAGTGGAGGTGTGGCTTAGGAAGTATAAAGCTATGTGCACTGGGGGTGGGTGAGATTTGGGGGTAGGGTAGGGGAGCGGAGTGAGCCCGCAGGGCAAACCGAGCAGGTTTGAGCAAGAGAAAGAAGAGCTCACAGAAACAATCAAGAACCAGTCAGAATGCTGCTAGAATCTTAGTAGTTCCAGGTAAGAGGAGAGTGCTAGTAAAAGTATTCAATAGCAAGGATAAAGGACTGCAGTAATGGAATTAAGGAAAGGAAAGGGGTTCTGATAGTTTACAGTTGCAAACACAGGAAAAAAGGATTACAGAGTGGACAATTATTATTCAAAGAAATAAAGGTAAATAGCCTTTGGAAGCCTATAAAAGCCAAGTTAAGGGAGCCCCCTAATGGACAGCTAGAAGAATTACAGTTAGCTATTAGGAAAGGGCAGAAAACAGAGGACCAGCTAGTAGATCCAAAATTAGGAAGGAGCAACATTCCTAAAGGCCATATAGGGGATATGGCTGCTGTTTACTGCACTCAGGTGGGAGATTTAGTACAAATATATTAATCTAAACAATATGTTTTAATTATTCTTAATAAAAAATAACAATTCAGCTTCACAGCTTGGATACGAGGTGAAACATACTTTCTCAGATTCTTTGGATGGAGGAGAGTTAGAGTATAGGACAGCAACTTCCTTTAGGAGATAGTTGAGATGGTAGACTTTAATACTGAGGGTCCTTGAAGGGCAGGCAGATTGATACACAAGTCCTACCTCAGGGTATGAGGTTACAAGCTGGGTAGGTTAGGGAGAATAGAAAGAAAGAAGCAGATTAACAAAAAAGAGCAGTATTACTTATAACATTAGGCATAAAGCATTTTGGGCAGAGAGACAAAATGTAGCATTAATAAAACCACCTTACACATGCACTTCTAGTAAAAATCCCGCGATTACACAGTAGATTTGTACTATAAAAAAGACATAACACAAGGTAGCTTCCAGATACAATACAATTGTAATCCATGTAGGGTGAATTGCAACACATAGTTTCTACATAATTTAATAACGCTTTGAATATAAGTATTAATCAATATAAAAAAAAGTAACCTATCAATAGATCCTAAGTAAACAGGTAGCAAGCCACAATGGTCCTAGTGGTGCTAAGTACGGTAGTTTAAACAACTAGAAGATATCACCAGAATACATTTACTTTAAGGCTGAAGATATACAACAATATATTAATTTGGCTCAGATAGGAAGTTCATTTAGTATAAGTGAACCAATTACAGGCAACAATTCAAGTAAAACAGGCGATAGAAAATTAATAAAATAGTTTGCCCTTAACAAAGCCAAACTGGGTAGGGTCCAGTGTTTGGAGGTTTCCAATGTCTCTGTTAATGAGTTCCATGATGATGCACTCCATAGCCTTGCAGACCAAGCTAGTCAGGCTTATAGGGCGATAGTTCCCAAGGTCTGTTGTGGAGTTCCCAGGGTCTGTTGTGGCTCCACCATTGCGGAGTGGAATAACAGTTGCTGTGCGCCACTCTATGAGTATGTAGCCTGTGGAGAGGCTGAGTTATTGCAGTGTGTTTAGGTGAGGGGTTAGTTCGTCTTTGAGCTCATGTAGGATACAGCCTGAGACACCGTCCAGTCCCATTGGTGCTGAGTTTTTGGCTTTGGAGAGGGCTGTTTTAACCTGAGTGTCTGTGATTTCAGGGACTCTACATTCTTCTGGTATGGTTATGGGTCCTTTTGGGGGTGAGAGGTGGCTGAAGTTTGCGCTGAACCTGTCTGCCAGGATGTTGGCATTATCGGTCAGTTCAGTGTATTTTGTGCCATTCTGCAGTAACTCTGAGCAGATCTGAGCATTGCCACTTAGATTCTTGACATAGCTAAAGAATGCCTTGTGGTTATCTTTGGAGTCCTTGGCAATATTTCTTTCAAAGCTTGCCTTGTATGATTTTATGAGGGATCATAGTTTCTTGCTGATACTGATCAGGGATGTCTTCCCTTCTTGGGATTTTACTCTTTTCTGTACTAGTTTCCTCCTTCTATTGTATAGCTTGTTTATGGCAGGAGTCCACCAGACCAGTTTCCTTTTCTTGGAGGAGTGAGTCTTGGTTTTGCTAGGGATGGCACGATCCATGCATTCTTGTAGCTGCCCATAGAATGCATTAGTAAAGGATTTTGCAGCTTGGACAGTGTTATCCTTCAGCATGGGGGCTTTGAAACTTTCCACCTTGGTCTTAAGTAACGTGAAGTTTGCTTTTGAAAAGTTTTTCATGGTGACTTTCTTGTCCGGGGTGGGGGCGGAATATGGATATCCAAAGTGATTTGTTTATAGTCAGATCTAACCAGCGAGGAGTTGACCTCTGGTGTGGAACACCAGTTGCCCATGTTGGTGATGACCAGGTCCAATAGGTTGTCACCTCTGGTGGGAGTGTTGACCAGTTGAGCCAGGGCATTTGAGTTTATAAATTGTAGGAAAAGTTGGGCAAGGGAGTTAGTACTTGAGTAGTTTTCTCAGTTAATGTTTGCGTAATTGAAATCACCCAATATTAAGGTGTTTGATAGGACCTTTATGTTTCCCAGTGTTTTCAGAAACGTGGAATGGGGGTCCTGGGACATGGTGGGTGATCTGTAGCAAGCTACAATTTGAATTGCAGTTTTGCCCATTGTTAGTCGCATGTGGATGATCTCTGAAACATTGTGCTGTGCCACTAACCTGGA
Source organism: Protopterus annectens (assembly GCF_019279795.1). Taxonomy (NCBI): domain Eukaryota; kingdom Metazoa; phylum Chordata; order Ceratodontiformes; family Protopteridae; genus Protopterus; species Protopterus annectens. The sequence goes on along the minus strand of NC_056744.1, from coordinate 576,824,025 downwards.
GGTGTGGGTATCCTTGATGAATATAGATACGCCCCTGCCATTTGTATTTTGGTTTGGGTTCTGTGGCCAAAATGTATGGTATGAGTTGTAGCCTGGTAGTGCTGGGGTGCTCTCTGGAGCCTTAAACCAGGTTTCTGTTACTGCATATATATCAATTTTCTCCATACTGAGGAGTGTCTCAAGTGCGTGCATTTTGAGGTTTAGACATCTGGCATTGAGTAGCATTACTCTTAGTTTTTTGTTACTTGTTCTATTTACGGCGGTGGGTTTGTCTTTTGAGCCTTGCCTAAAAAAAGGCACCATGGGGGTGGCAAGAGCCTTGGCAAGTATTCGAAAGCCTAAGGGTGACAGGTGCAAGCCATCTCTAGTGAAGCAGCGTGGCTTGTCGAGCATGTCATCCCAGGTGGACAGACACTGGATCCCCTTTGAATGACACCAGAAACTTAGCCAATTGTTGAAATCGAGATTTTTTTCTTTATACCCTGGTATCATTCTTGGTGAGGGCAGGATGCTGCTCAGGGTCAAGGTCATACCGGCCTGGGCTACATGATCAGAGAGCTCTTCCATGTCTCTTTTCATGTAGTCTAGGGAGGTATGGCTCAGGTCATTCACATCAACATGGACAATGACAGAGTCATATTTGTACTTGTTCTGGAGTGACCTGAATGCTTGTGTTATCATCTCTCTCTCGCTCTCTTCATTTGCTATTCTCTCCCTCTCTCTATCTTTCTCTCTCTCATTCCTCTTTCCCTAACCTGCAGCTTGTAAGTATATTTGGTGATGCCAGTCCAAGACCGTATCCTCCTAGAGTACAACTTTCTACAACTTATCTAATATTTATTTGTGACTATATGCTTTTTTGTATCCACAATAATCTTATTTGTTCTTTACTCTGTCTTAGCTTAAAGCATTTTGTTCTACTGCTTCTTTGAATTTTTATTTTTATTCTATAATATAGTTCGTTTATGGGGGTTTTGTAAACACCATCTCAAATTATACACTTTTGCTATTCAATTACTCTGGTTAAGCCAATAGTATTCTTTTATATTACTTCAGTCGTTCTTAGTGATAACGTTTTAATAGTATTTTGTTACATTTTCACCACAAGGAACAGCATTCTAACCAAGTTAGCAAATGGAGAAAAGCATAAAAAAGAATAAGTAAACAAGCTAGTACAACAAAAACAGAAAGTGAGCAGTACAAGCATTTTTATGACACCTGACTGGGTTTAGTAATAATATAATTGTTTTCTGAATGCCTGCTACATTGGTTTACTTTCTGCCCTAACTCTATGCTCACTATGTACTAAATATGAATAGGATTCCCTATATATTAAGGAACACATAAACAAGACTTTTGTGGTCTAAATCCTGAACCCTTAACAATGTAAGTTGGAAACTTGCACTCTGACTTAGAAGACTAGGAATGGAGTAATCAGGCAATTTCTAAGTGGACAGTCATTTATGTAACAATTAACCTACTGACTGGATTATTTCAGAGGCTTTGAATTATATTTGCATTATTATATTCTGTGCCCTAACTGAGCAGCAAAATTTGTCAGTGTGGCATTCCTGATCACAAGTGTATATAATCATTATGTGTTACATGTCACTATCTTTAAAGTGAGATGACACTAGGATGGTTAGTGAATAAGGTGGAAAGTGTTTAAGCCCCTACTGATATGCAGCAGGACATTTAGAAGAAATGAAAGTGCCCACATAATAAGCCTTTATTTTGATGTACAAAGAGAAGCTGTTGCACAGAATATTACTATTCAGAAGGCTGTAAGCTGTGTTACAGAATGCAGGTTTATAGACTCATAGATATTACAGGACCATCAAGTCTTCTGACCATGTATGCTTGGGTCATATCCTCCTTCAGGCTCTACCTTCTTTCAGCAGGTGAGCCATACCAGTCAATGGCAGAGTAAATTTGTGAATACCTATCCAATCATCTATTCTACATTTAAAGGAAGATAGTGAATCACACTCCTGAACTTGCACGTTTGTTCTAGAGGTTTAGGAGGTAGTGAGTTAAAAACCTGTCTCTCCTCCATTTTTTCATGTATTTATTGGTGAAGACGTAGGCCTTTGGTCCCAGTATTGGTGAAGCCAATGGACTTTCAGAGATGCAGGAGGTCTAAGAGAACTGGGTTTCTAATAGAGTGGCAAGGAAGACAGAGAGCAAGTTTGAGAGGAAGCCCACCGAACTCTGACAGACAGCTAAACATTTTTATATATAAATCAGCAAAAAATATGTAAACAAGAAACATACATTCAACTTATAAAAATGACACCTGCTTCAATGTATTACATTAAGGTTGAAGGCAGTCACTTTTCCTGTGTATCAGGTTTTTTTTCAAATTTTGACATTTTTGTGTAGGAAGAGGAGCAGCTACATTGTCTAATCTGTTCAAATCTAAATATTCATAGGTTCATAGCTGATTACTAGGCTAACAGTTAGGGGGGACTTTTTAAGCCTAGCCATGTTTCCTAAATATATTTGACAAGTTTCGATACACCAGGGTTATTTTAAGAGGAACATGTAGACTTGGGCATGGGTTATTGTAGAGAAAATGCATGCTGATGAGTTATATTTAAAATCTGTTTTCTCATATTTTTACCTTTATACTGACTTCTTTATCAAAGAAGTTGAGAAGTATGTGCTGAACCTGTCACTCACTCACTGTGTCTCCCTGTTTGGCCCTCTCTCTCACACTCATACACATAGACACACACACAAACATATGTGCACTCATGCACATACACTCACACAAAGAGACACACACATGTGCGTGCGCACACTCACAAACACACATATACACACAGTTTACTTTTTATCTGCATTTACTTTCTTTATTGACTTTTTTTTTTATTTTAAACTCGCTAAACACCAAAGCCATGTTTAGCAAGAGGTAAGAAGAAATGGAAATTTATTTTTAAGTCCATGTTCCATGGGAACTTAATATGCTGTAGTGAAACATTGAATATTGATGTATAATTTGTCCATTATCTAAACTGATTTATTTCATGATGAATGTTTTTATGTTTCTTGCAATGGATCATATCCAAAAGATAGCTGCCACATTTCACACACATCCTTAATGTCACAATTGTATGACTCCCGTGGACAGAGTCGGATCCAGCACTAGGCAACCTAAGCAGCTGCCTAGGGCCTGTGTTGGCTTGGGATGGGTGATAAGAAAAAAATCTTCCATAAAGAAAACAAGGCAGAAGACTTTCTGAACACAGGTGGGCTTTAGGACCTCACAGGAGACTTTTCAAAGAACAACAACCCCCAGAATCCTCAGCATTGGGACAAACATCCTAACATAAAACTATGGGAAAACTTGATTTAGGATATCAGGTTGAAAGTATTAATAACAACCCTGCCCAAGTGAGCAAATGGAGATGCTATCAAGCACAGCATGTGTGCAGCTGATGCCAAGCCAGCAAACAAAATGTGGGCATGTAATGCCCCAGTTAGGGGACTGTCTAAGTGACTTTGCGCAGAGTCAAACAGTGAGCCTTGGTTATTGGAAAGCAGTTGCCTTAAACATCCACACTAACTGAGAGGTCCCCTTTAGCTTATTTATTTTTTGATTGATTGATTGATTGATTGACTGATTTATTTATTTATTAATTGTAATTCACTGAAGATTACAATCTGTTAATGTCAGTCATATAGCTTCATAATTGTGCTGTTCAGTATCAGTGGTGCAGCATACTTGCCTTTGGTGCAGAAAAATGCAGGTTCTCTTCTCAGGTCTGGTAGATCAATTGCTGATATTACTGCACAGCATAAGGGAGGGGAGGGTGTGTTGCACTCCCAAGTGTGCCGTCCTTTAGATGAGATGCCTATGATCCTGTTGTCAGTTTACCAGCTATTCTCTGTTACGTACCACCAGCACACCATTTACATAGGTAGTGTATTCTTCATGGGTAGCAGTCAAGGAATTAGTAGCCAAAGCACTGAAATGCAAAACTGTTTGCAACAACAACCTCTTTATTAGTTACAGATCTCTTTAATTTGGAATTATTCATAGGTTCATAGGTTCACAGGAGGTTACTAGGCTAGTGGGCCTAGTGCCTCTGCAAATCTAGCCTTGTTAATCCTGAATTGCCTCAACTGTTGTTGGTTAGATGAACGTAATTCACAGAGCAAGTCTATGATAAACACGAACTAACCCTGTCCATGAGGGACATTGGTGCCACCCCTGAAATGAATTTGTGGTCTCCCATCCATTTGTCCAGGTTGTGCTTGAATAGGGTCAGTGAGGAGCTCTGCTTCACATGGATTGGAAGTTTATTTCAGAGTAGCAGCAATCTCTGGGAGATATCTCTGTCTTTCCATCATGTATCATTAATGTCACAGGCTAGGTTAAGATTACTAGAGTGAGTGACTCTTATGCTGTTTGACTTGCAGATGTGCAGTATATCCATCAGGGCAGGGTCATAGACTCTCCTGTAGGACAGACACAAGTCATCTCTCAGCAGTCTATATTATACAGAGTACAGTGACAGGGCTTTCAGTCCATCCATGTAATTCATGGTTTGGAGGCCCTATATTTTCATGGCGAGAAACCTCTGTGGTCTCTCCAGCTGTTGCAGGTGTCTGGTGAGGCAAATAGAGAAGGGAACATTGTACTCCATTAATGGTCTGATGATGGTTGAGTACAGTGGGGTTATAACATCATTAGACCTGGATGAAATACCCTTACGTATGAGATGTTTAAAGTAAAAGGCTTTCCTTACCACTGTGGAAACGTGGCGGTCAAAGGTCAGATTGCTATCTACCTGTGCTCCCAGATCTCACACCATTGGTTTTGATTTTAGGGGGGTGCTGTCAAAATTGTAATTAGCAGAGAATTTCACTTTAACAAAGGGGATAATAATGCACTTTTTTGCATTTAGTTTTAGACTGTGGCTTTGACACCAGTCATTTGTCTGTGCTAGTTCCTCATGTAATATGTTAACATTGTTGAGGGACTCAGTGATTGCACCCGGTTTGGTAAGCCAAAGGCAATTTACTTTAGCCTGGACGTCTGAGAAATAGATTCCGAACAGTAAGGGGCCCATCACAGATCCTTGTGGTACACCACTGGTGATGTTTCTACTGGTAGAGGTGGAGTCATCGACTTTGAAAGTATGTGTTCTGTCAGTGAGCCATTTGGCTACCCATCTAGCAATGAAATGGTTAATCTCCAGTTTTTAATTTCTCAAGTCTTTTGGGTTTCAATTACCATGACAGGAATGAACCCCATTCCTAAGTCAAAGTACAATTAAAGTTCATGAAATTAGTATTGTTTCAGTCTTTGATGTCAGCCAGAGTTACTCTTTGCAGCACCTGTAATGTGCCTAGTAATGACTCCTTCTGCAATTCCTATGGAGTTGCATGTATTGGTAACATATCTAAATATGATTGTAAATTGTTTTTTATAGGACCCATTGCTCCTACTACTATTGGGACTGTCTGGGTATCTTTCTTCCACATTGCTCTCATTTCTGCCTGCAAATCCTGATATTTTATGACTTTGTGTCTGTCTGTACATAAGACAATTGTAGTCACTGGGTGTAGCAATTTCAATGATCAATGCTACTTTTGTCTTCTTTTCATTGACCACTATATCTGGTTTTCTCGCATCTATCTTTTGAACTGTTGGTAATGGGTGATCCCATGTGATATAGACTTCATCATTTTCTATGATGCTGTGTGGCTCATGTTTCCAGTGCTTTTCCACTAATTCAGTATCATAATGTTTACATAATCCCCAGTGCAACAGTCTTGCCACATTATTATGCCTTTCAGTATACACCCCTTCTGCCATTAGTATGTCACAACCAGAAACAAGGTGTGTGACTGTTTCCAATTCTGTTTTCCAAAATCTACATTTGTCTGTTTCTCCAACATGTTCAATGGACTTCATAAACCAATGTGTGCACAGCCCACTATCTTGAGCCACCAATATTAACCTTTCAACTTTTGGTTTGAATTCGCCTCTCGTTAACCATTCCTGCATTCGATCTTGATCAACATGAGGTTTTTCCAGAAGGTTTTTATGCTTGCAACTATATTTATGCATTTTCCAAATTTCTTGCCTTCTCAACTGATCCTTCACCTTATACTTTATTTTGTTTTTGCCACATTCATTTGCTGCCTGATTTTTATCTACTTCTGGTCTGATTTCTATTTCTGCTTGACGTTGATATGCTTCTGCTAGAATAAGCAAGGAAGTCATCTTAGATTTATTCTCCTCATGTTTCAAAACTTTACCTACGTTTGGATCCTGTGAGGTCAGCAAATATGCATGCAGTCCCACGATTGCAGATCTATACATGTAATCAGTTTCAAGGAGGCCCATCACTCCTTTGGAACGAGGAATATATAATCTTGGTATGCACTGATTTTATAAATCATTTGGTGAGGATGAAGCATCCTTCTTGTTTTCCTATCTAATCTATCCAACATGTTTTGGGGCCAGTCAGTCACTCCAAAATTGTAAGTTAGGACAGGAAAAGCAAATTGGTTTATAGCTTGGATTTTCTTCCTAGATGCCAATGCTGTTTTCAGGATTAATTTAAGTCTTCTAAGATATTAATTGCTAATTTTTATTCACATTTGTTCATGTTTTATTGTTGATCCTTCATCAATTCCCAAATATTTATTTATTCCCTCTTGCTCAAGTTCTTTTATATCACATTTCTGTCCCAGACCAATGTTTTCTTGGTGCTGCAGTTTTCCTGCTTTAAAGGTTGCTGTTGCACACGTACCAAGACCAAATGACATTCTTAAATCATCTGAAAAAGTCTTGACTACCTACAGTTGTGCTTTCAGTTCCTCATCTGATGAGCTATACAGTTTTAAATCACAGAGGAAATGAGAAGTCTTGACACTGTTGTTTTCTGGAGTCAAATTATAGCCATGACCTAGTAGACAACTTAATGGGTTAAGGGCAAGACAGAATAGCAGATGTGACAGGGAGTCACCCTGAAATATCCCCCTTTGGATTTTTATCCCTGAAATAATGATTTGTCCTTTATCATGGCTTAATTGCAAAGTGGTTTGTCACTGTTTCATGGTCACTGTAATGTAGTTGATCAGTGTAGGATATATCTTATACATTTGTAAGCACTATTTAATCCGTGAATGTGGGATACTATCAAATGTTTTGTTGTAGTCAATCCATGCCATACTTAGATTCTTCCCTTTTTATAGTTCTCTATTGTGACTTTATTTAGCAACAGATGATCCTTTGTTCCATATGACTTTCTTTTATTGCCATTTTGTTCTTTTGCCATGACTGAGTTTTCTTCTAAATGACTATAAATTCTGTCGGCATCAATTCCAGTATATAGTTTATAGGTCGTCAGAAGACAAGTTATTGGTCTATAATTTTTAGGGTAGCTTGCAGGTTCACTCTTAAGTAGGAACATTGTTTTTCTTGTTGTTAGCCAGGTTCGTGTCTGCTCAGGGTGAGCATATAAATAGTTGTCACTCATTGCTAAATCTTCATGCAAAGATGTTAATACTTTTAACCAGAAGTTAGGTACTGCATCTGGACCTGGTTTTTTTCCAATTGGAGACTTTTCTTAACTTTATTTCAATCTCTCTGGCTGTTACTTCACCCCATTTCATATCCTGTAGCTTTAAACTTCTTATTCTTTCTTTTACTTCTTCTGCCCATTTAGCATCTTTGTTATGTTACACAGGATCTTCATGAATACTTATCCAAAAAATATCTAGTTCTTCTTTTTTGGGTGGTCCTTCAATTCCTTTTACCTTGCTTCCCAATTCTCTATAAACCTTTTTGGGGTCATCAATGTATTGCTTATTTTGTACTTTCCCTTTATATTTATCTGTGTATTTTCTAAGTTTTTCTGCCTGTGCTAATATTTTTAATTTATTATTTGTGATAGTGCACGATAGCTCCTGATCTGTTATAATATTGCACAATGCTTTTATTACATCTGACTGTTTTTGCTGATCTGTTCCCTCTTCTATACTCCTCTAACAGTGACATTTCTTATCTTAACTGCTTTATAGTTTTCTGTTTGATATTTCCATGATGGTATTCGATTTCTCCCCTTCCTTTCCCTCACTACCTAGTGTTCTTGTGGTAAAATTTTATCTGTTATTAATTTAGCTGCACAGTAATATATCCTGTTTGTTTCTGTTATATTGCATGGATCTCTATGGACAGTCCTAATTACTGTGTTCATTTGTTTTATCAAACTTCTGACTTTCTGGGTTTTATTGACCTTCTGAAGTATATTTCTTTCATTGATCTTAATATGTCTATCTGTCTCTATTAAATCAAGCAATTCTCCTCTTAGCTCATTTTCTTCTAAACTGAGTGCACATTTTTGTTCTCCATTTTCTGTGGGCATTCTGCAGAAAGTTCCAGAGCATCTTTCTGTGGCACATTCTCTTCAATTTCATCCTGTGTCATCCGTTGCTCTGTCATATGGGAACTCACTGGCCTATCACTCCTCAACACTGACTTCTCCAGAGATAGCACAGTTTCCTGTTCCTTCCCTTGCTGTCCAGCTTCAAGTGAATGTTTATACTGGTTCCCTGTATAAGGCTCCAAAATATCTTCATATGGCAACTGACTGGTTGCTTCCCGCTCCACTGGTTTCCCCTTAATTTGGATGTCCATTGCTCTATCTTGCTATTTTTTGTATTATAAAGTTTTTCCATGTCTAGATTCCTCTGCCTGTATTTCTCTTCAAATATATTTGGTTCTGCTCTTTTTGTAAAGATTAGTTTTGCTTTCTCCTTTGCATAAATATTACACCATATTAAATCTCTTTTTCTTTCCCATGTCCATATTTCTTCTTCAGATGTCATTAACTTCACAGGCACTCCATAACTTCAACTTCTATTTTATTAACTTCTACTGTACTAATCTTCTTTTCTACATTCCCTCTTTGTAATATTATTTTCCTTATAGTGAAATTTTCCATAAATGGGTACATTTGCCTATATTTCTTTTGATTAGCTTTGGGGCTGCCTTTTTTGTATTAATTAATTTGGCTTTCGACTTAAATATTGCACTGTATCATATCTGTTTTTCTTTCCCATGTCCATATTTCTTTTTTATACTTTTAACAAATCTCTAGGTTTTGTTGTTTATATTTTTGCACTTCCTAAGACTCTTCTTTTACCAAGCAGATCAAAGTTTCTTGGTTTATATAATGTTTTTCACAAATCTGTTGCATTAATGAACCCAAACTTTTATTTGAGGCTTCTGATAATTTTTCTTGTGGAATTATTTTTCTTTCCTCTAATTTCTCTCTTAATCTTTTTTGTATATCTTGTATGTGGAAATGCTGTTTTTTGTGCATAACAGTAACAATACACAATTTCTTTCTTATACTCAACACTACACTCTATCGTCTTTATGGATCTTATTTTGCCCTATCAGCTTTTGTGACTTTTGTGGACTGCTACTTCCTTCTACAATAGGGGGCCATCCTGCCTCTGGGCCCAGCCTAACCCCATTGCAGAAATGTTTCCATATGTTGAGGATCCTACACTGTAATTTTTTCCAGTCTTGGCACCAGTGCACCTACCAGGATGTAGGCACTTTTTTATCCAAGACCCAGCCATCTTTTTAAATTTTTTACCTACTTCTGTCCATGGTATATACTATATAGAATACAGCCTATATATCAGTGTCATCTTGGTGAGATTTTGTAAAAATCAGGGTCCACCTCATGAAGGTACTCACCAAGACTTGAGGATGAATTCAGTTTCAACAATACTAGTCTCCTTTGCTTGCTGACTTATCATCTCTCCATCCGGACCCCCATCTCCAGCTGGGAGAGTTTTTCAATGATACCTGAATGGGGGATTGTGTCAAAAGCCTGGGGTAGGTCAAGATAAGCAGTATGCACTGTCTTACCTTCATCCAGGACTTTGGTCACTTTCTCCAAAAAGTCTAGTAGGTTTAATAAGCATGATCTACCTTTAATGAAGCCAAACTGGAAGGTCTAGAGTTTGAAGGTTACCTGTGTCCTTGCTGATAAGGTCCATGATGATTCTTCCCATGGCTTTGCAGATGAGGCTGGTTAGACATATGGGTCTATAGTTCTCAGAGTTGGTTGATGGCCCCCCTTTTGTGACTTTTACTTCTTAGAGATTGTGCACATTGACTGTTATTGGTAGATTATAATGACAGCAGTTTTAGTGGCCTTTTACAGTTGAAATGTTCTGAAATGGGTATCCTTGTCATTATTGCTTCATATGTTTTCTTTCACTGCCTACTGGAAAAATGTTCAAAACTACTAATTTAGAACTCACTCTAGCAAGTGGTGCTATATTAAACAAAGGATATAATTAAGTAGAATCAGGAAAGTGAATCAAGGATCACATGCATTTATGCATGGTACTAAAATTATGTGAAGGGGACCAGTGTTTTGAAAATAGCCCAAAGGTACACTTAATCCACCACTGGCCAGATGCATTTTCTTTGATTGTGTGTTTCAATGCCCTTTCAAAGAATGCAAGTTTCAAGGGTAGAGGAAGTTTATTGTTGCTCATGCTAAGTCTGATTTCATTGTGAGACTGTATTGTTTTGTTTAGCAAACTGCTATCGGTATTTGTGCTATAAAATTTGAAATAAATGTTTTAAATTGAATCTAAATATCTGTAATCATTGTAGAAGTAAAGAAAACAATAGTATGAACAACGACAGGTTTGAACAGTATTTAATGGTAACTGGGGAGAGGAAGAGGCATGTAAGGGGACACTGGATCGGCTGCTGGGTGGGGATACCGGTGGGGGTGAGGATGCATGGGGGAGCAGGGGCATGATCCATTACCTTGTCTAGGGCCCCATCTGACCATGATCCGGCTCTGGCTGTGGTCATGGATCGACAGAAGGTGGAAGACGTGGTTCTTTCCTGTACAAAAATAAACATGTAGTTCTTTAAAAAAATGTTCTCTTTTTAGAGACCAAATACCAGAGGGCTGGACATAGCAGTGAACAAACATAAAAATGATAGCTGTGGAGAGATGGATATCCACAGTCACTGCTGCATTGTGAATAGAGGTACTGGGAAAGGAAATATGACAGCTATTTGGAAATATATATTTTTAAATGAACCTCATCTAAATCATCTTGTTATAGCCTTGAGAGTATACAAAACATTTGGAGGGCAAGAGTTGTACAGTACCAGATGAAACAGAATGTGTTATCTCAAAATGATGCAGTGCTTTAGCTTTGCAAAGACAGATCTGTTTATTTACATAAGGAAGTTCATTGAAATTGCCATTGGTCATCCCAGAGTGCCACAACACTGCTATGAATGACTCAAACTTTGCAGACCATGCTGTGTGATGGCTATAGAATGTGCCACACCTCTGAACTGTCCAGATTTTCACATAATGCCCAGATTTTCTAAATCTTATTTTTGGTCTGTCCTTTATAAAAATTAGTGGTTTCTGGCAAATCATTAATGATTGATGTTATTAAATAATAAGACATTTGAGTTTCAGACTTCATATCCTTCAGGAAATGCACGTTAATGCAAAACCTTTTAGTATATTAGCTTTCTAAGTTTGTAACAACAATATTTAAGAATTGTCCTTTGTCTGGGCTTTTGTCCCTCATTGTTTTTGGCTTTATCCTGATTTTCTGAACTTACAGATTGAGAGGTATGGTAATAGCATTTTCACTGTCTGGATCCCTTACTAGCATCATGGCTAGCCATGTAAAGATACTGCCTCATGTTAAATCCTTTGACACCAAAGCTGCCTATCGACTACCTAGCTTTGTTTCCATACCTACATACTCATTTTGCAGTGAGGACACTGCAGTATAAGGTAGCATATGGTGCTGCTGTCTTGCAGTGTGATACAATTCTGTCATTATTTTGTGGTGTAACATGAACATGTCAGCTTTGTTAGTCTACTTTATCTGAAATTACACATTCGTTTACTAAGGCCTAATTTTCTCCTTGGTTGTTTTGCAGCTGTTATTTTTAAGGTTGCCACTGTCATGCAGCTGTGAAATGAGAATTGCAGTCATCACTGTACTATAAAATGATTATGTCTCACAGCCCCCTCTGTGTTATCTGTATCGTAAGTTGCACATTTTCCCTAAAAGCACATTCTCTTTCTGGTGCTTACTTCTTATTTCTTTGATACATTTTCCTCCATTTAATTTTGTATTTAATTCCTTTCATAGTTTTGACCCTCATACTCTCATTTGTTCAGTTATTTGCGATAATTAACACATTACGTCAGAACCATTGTTCTATTTGTTTGGCCTCATACAGCACTCTCAGAAATGGTTGTCGTACATTTTATCCTCACTTCAGTGTACCACACTCATGATCCATGTTCTATTGACTTTTTCTTCCTGATGCAGTTTAGCCTTATCTGTTCACTTACTTTCATCCACTTATTTTATGTAAGTACTCTCATTACTGCTGAAATGCTGTTTTGATAGTCACCTTACAAAGAGTCACATTGTCCGTATTTAGTTGGATGCATGCATTTGTAAAGTATTAAAATGTTTCCTCATTCTTCTAAATGTATGCATTAGTAAAACAACTGTGCAGCATATTTTCATGGAAATGCCAGTAGTATACCTTTAATTCATATCCCAAGTCCCAGACATGCCTCATTAGCTGTTTTAGTAGACTGGGCACATATGAGCATTTCATTTTGTGTAAAACCGGATGGTCATGGAGAATTAATGGTGCTGACTCCAAGCTATAAACCTAACTGTGTAGTTCTGGGAGAAGGCACAAAGATGCTGACCAGGCAATGGACCGAGAAGGTATACCAGAGTTCACTGCTTTGAAATTTATTGGTTTAGCTCAAGCATACATTTCTATTAGGGCTTCAGCTGGTAATACAGATGGCTGTTGCATGCTGTATGTCCTCTGTAGAGCTTAAATAAAATTAAGTGTTGGCCTCGAGAATGTGATAGTGCATATTGAGAAATGCTTTGTCTATCTACAAGGAAGCAAGGACATAATACAGGGGCATCAATCACCTATTTATTTATTTTTCCCTGAATTGTTCTCAGATAACTCTGGAATGCATAGTAGTTTTGTTTTGTACAATGAGAAAATGTAACATTATACGTATTTTATCAGAATTTAGAACTATTCTGCATTACAGGTCCGAATATCACCTGCCGCATGTCTCAGCATGTCCCAAAATAAGGGCACTCAACATCCCCTGACTCTGATGCAGTGGAAACAGTTAAATTCAAGAGACAATATGGCAGATTTCAGTATGAGGTTCTGTGGTTGAACTGCTGAATTTTTTTTCCGGTTCTTATTTTTGCAGGGAGACAATACATTAAGCATAGAATTTTCAGCACCTTGTTTCAAAAGAGACTGGAATCTTTTGTTCTGATTCATCCTTTTTATCTCTCAGAATCATTATGCTGCTAGAACCTGACCTGGTACAAATCAGTAGAATAGAAGAAATAACTCACTAATCTGCCAAACATGCCATTTTTCCTTTTCAGTTCAACCATTCCATATTTCTTGCTCTTGATAAACTGTTTAAATGTGGCCTGTCATATCTTCAAGGTGAAACTCCCAGGCATTTAAACCTTCTGCTCTTAACACTGTCTGACAAATACTTCTTCACATGTGCACTCCCACAAGGGAGTTGCAGTAGCATGGCTGACAGGAGTAATAACACTTAGCAAATATGAACTTCTCAAAGAAGAAACTCCTCCTTGGCACTGGCTTGTGAAAGGTAGTTTGTTAGGGTTGTCTCTTGTTTTCACCTATGCTCTACAGGTTATGGTAATAATATTACAGAAAACTAGTATCACTGAATGAAAAAAATGTATAAAAAAATGATACTCCGTGCTTCCAAAATGTTATTCCAGATTACTTACTGTTTCATTCAATTGTTACATACCACAGCAACATTTTTGTTTAATAATTTAATTTTATCAAGATGACAAGAGCCAACCCTGGCACAGAGCTGCTAGACACATGTAATGAAACATTTCACAAATATGATATTTTATTGTATGTAACAACAACTAGGGCTGCTGGAAAGGAAATCTGTTATAATGCAAAATAAAAGAAAAACTCATGAAAGAAAAGAATTGTTAGTTGTGTAGGATATGTGATAACTATGCCCTCTAGTGGACAAATAAGACCTTTTTTATAGAATAATGACTATAAACTGTCCAGTCTGCACAGAATTCTATGCTGTAAAAGCAAGGTCAGCTTGAGTCTAGAAGCATAACTTATTTATTTGTATCGCCCATGTGGCCTTGCATTATGACTTGAAGTTTGGCTATTACAGCTGATGCTATCTCTCTTTCTGTCTCTCTCTCTCTCCCTGCTTCTTGAATTGCAAGATCATTTTTCCTGCTTCCACCCACACCATCACTCATACAAAGCAGACTCAAGGGCTGCAATAAGAATGCTTAAGGATCCTCATGTTGAACCATTCATCATTTTTTCTTCCCAACTGACATACTAGCAAATATTGCGTTTAAGCTTTCAAAACCAGTGCAAAATCACAAAATATCTATGTATGTATGTATTTATTTATTTATCTGTTTATTTTTTGTATAAACAAAATGTTTCATTCCACATGCCTTTCAGCTATGACCCAGTCCACAAGATCACAGGTAAAGGCTGTAGATGTGTACATCTTAGAGCAGCCTAAATTAAAACATATAAATCTTCACACAGCTCCATCTCCCAACTTCCTATAACAATTTTTTTAAACAAACTCTCATGGGCAGTAACAACATTGTGCTGATGACCTCTCAGCTTACATTTCTGTAAACATATTGTTTTTAATGCAGAAGTTGAAATGGTTTAACTTCCAAAGGCATATTTAAAGCCCATGACAGTAGTACTGTTTTGTTATCTGAGGACTGCCAAATCCCACTGGCTATAGACATGCATGTTTGGGCCTTTCCTATGACCTTATCACTGCAGCATAAGTAGATTGTTTGACTATACTTTTGAAACATAGAACTTAAAATAAAGACTGATGTCCATAAGCGTTAAGGTGCCTGCAGAATACACCAGCTAACATTCATTGACCTGACTGTACCCATAAAAACTTAAAAATTAAAAAGTGATTGCCATTCAGAAGCCATGTAGCAGGAATACTGTATGTCTTTAAGGGGTCATTTGCATATATCCCATATACCCCCATTACAGGAAGGTTAAGTTATTACACAGTGAAAACTCTAGCTTTTTTGCAGTTTATACAAATCTCTCTCTCTCTCTCTCTATATATATATATATATATATATATGTGTGTGTGTGTGTGTGTGTGTGTGTGTGTGTGTGTGTGTGTATGTGTGTGTGTGTGAAAGCAGCTGATACTCAACTCATATGGAAAAAACAAGTAGTTTTATAAGCCAGAAATTAAAGCACATGGCTGACATCTTTAGGAAAACAAAATATCATAGTGGTATATACAAAACAAAAGTCTTTCAAGTGCTATTTATATTATTTGCAAGAACTAAAGCCTTTACCTTACAATCATGTTTGTTACAACATGTCAGTCCTTCAGAGTTCATTCCCAGCACTGGACTGGCACTCACACTTCAGCTGCTCCTGCTCAAACCAGGTATTTGGGATATTTTTCTTTTTCAAATACACATCCCCAGACACTTTTGAGCATTTTTACAACATCTGCTGGCTTGAACTTTCTAGCACAGTCTTTAAATATGTGCAGATTCTTACCAGGAGTCAATTCACTGCATTTCTCGGCATAATATTCCCCTGAAAGTGTTTGTAACACCCTGCATTTCCAGTTAGCCTTTCATTATATTACAAACAAATGTCAGTATTCTATAACATGTATCACAAAGATACAGAATGTTAGCAACTGTATACAACATTAGGCACTTTACTCATAATCACGCACAAGAATGGTCTTCCCATCACTTAGAAATACCTTTTGTAGTCGGTTAACATCATACTATATGACAAGTGATACCCCAAGCATGAAAACATCGGTTTCAGGCCTTATAGAATGTTCTTCTGTCCACAATAGACCTTCTGCACCGGGTGGTTAGCTTCAGGTCAGTGTTATATCCTGAAATGGATTGGCTGGAACAAGAGAGGCCCCCAACAAAGCTGGATATTTTTGTTCCAAATACTGTAGTGGCTCATGCTTTGTAATAAAGTGTGAATTCCTACCTAATAGGTGAAGATCATAGAGCCCATTAAACAGTTAAGCATTCCCTTTTTATGACGCAGTACTTAGACTATGCTTTACTCAGTTTTCTGCTTAAGTAGCAGATGTAATGTTCCTTGCCCTCCATAATTTGAGATAAAACTGCCCCTAGACCAACTTCCGGTGTATCTGTGTGTACTATAAATTGATTAAAAAGTAAAGGGACACTAATATAGGCTCAAATCACAGAATTCTTATAAGGTGTCGTAATCCTTATTCAGCGTCAGGAATCCACCTGGCTTTTCTTGGGTAGTTTACCTCTTGTAAAGTTAGTAAGGAAATACATAGCAGAGGTAAAATAAAGAATTACTTTCTAGTAATATCCCTCCTGGCCAAAGAAGGACATTACCTGCTTCTTTATCTGGGGGGCATGGCACACTGTAACTGCCTGAATCTTTTCTTTCTGAGGGTTAATAGTGCTTGTTCGAATGATATACTCCAGATGCCAAACTCGTCATTCCAACTTTGCTTTTTGATGAATTCATTATAAATTCAGCTTGTTTAACGCATCCAAGATAGTCTGGAATTTGGGAAGTTGTTCGTTGCTCAATGGTCAGTATTATAGGGTACAAACTCTGAGCCCAGTAGGGCCATTTAAGAGTTTTATAAAAATAACCTTAGCTCAAAAACTCTCTTTTTAAATCAAGTGTCTAAAAAGGTCTTAAAGAATTCAACACACTGAACATTTTTTATGCACATCACTAACCTATCCTATAGTCTGCAGGCCCTAAAACAAAAAAAAAGAAGTCTGGATTTGAATTCTTGACTAGGGTGGCACCACAAGTTGGCTGTTATTACTTTTGGAGACTTCATATTTTGAAAAAAAATGAATGCCCAGGGTTGCAGCTAGAGTATCATTCTTAAGACATTTATATATCAGGATTAAATCACATCATAGTAGTCTATAACCCAAAAAGAACAGTGACAGATAATCCAGTCTTCTCCCGTATGTATGACGTCTAACCCAAATTACCTGTCTAGTGAAAGTTTTCTTCACTCATTCAAGTTTCTTCACTTGGGAAGAGTTGAATGAGCAGAAGGACCCATAATATTCTGTGGTCAATCTCACGGTAGATTTCAATAAGGGGATCAAAACCATTTCATCTCTAGTGGAAATGCATGACATGATGTTACCAATTAATCTGTAACATCTTTTTATCACCCCTTTGAGATGATGTTTGAATCTTAAGCCTGAGTCCACAAAAAGAAAAACAAGTCTTTCGGATAATTGGCTGTGGTCAAAATATGATTATTAAATGCACATGGGTATCGAGAATTATTATTTGATTCTGGCCATTGCAAGACTTAAAGCACAATCTAGTTATCTTTAAAGAGCATGTTAATCAGTAACATTAATGAAAATAGTAGCAGCTTTAGTATCATCAGAAATTTACTGAGTCAGATGTTCTCTTGACTCAGAAAGCTAAATATAAGCAGACCAAATAGTATTGGGCCCAAAACAGACCTCTGAGGAACACCTAAACTGATGCTTTTATTTTCGGAGAAGCAGTTCCTAATCCTTACCATACACTCATTCCTTCCTTCCTTCCTTTCAAGCAATTGTCCACCCATCTTATAATGCCAGTGTTTGTTTTTAATTGCCACAGTATACTTTTTATGGTGACATGAGATGGTGTACTGAAGACCCTTGAAAGGGCCTAGGTATACTATCTACTGCAAGGTTGTGGTCTAGGAATCTTGTAAGTGTTTAACAAAAAATTATCAGGTTGGTTAAACAAGAAAGTTCTGTTAAAAATATGTTCTCAAAATTGCTGATTATACTTACAGACTTTCAATTTTTAACAGTAGATCATACCTAGCATTTAGGAACAGGAACTACAATTTCCTCCTTTCAGCTATTTGAAGTATAACCATCTTCCAGAGTCAGCTGAAACATGCATATATATTATACTGCTCACAAAGAATGCAGTCAGTCCATCAAGACCTGCAGCACAGTTCAACTTGATAGATTTTAATGTATTTGGGGTAACTACTGCTAGAATAACTGGGCATTTACCTTATACCTAAACAATCTCCATAGACCCAGTATATCCAGTACCTAAAGAATTATTAAAAAATCAGTATACGAAAACATTAGCGGGTTTTCCTGGTTCAGAAAAAAGCAACCATTTTCTTTTATACTAGAAAGCACATCCTTCCCATAGGACCCCGTATATTTAAAAAGTGACTTATTGTTATCTTTTAAGTTTTCAGTTAGCCATAATTCGTAACAACTTCTGGCTCTTATAAACATTTATTTTTTTAAAAGTTCTTCAGGCACATGAATAGCAAAATGTCATTCAATTACTGAACATTTGACGCATGTTATAAAGTGGGCCATTGATAAATAAAAAAATCTTTATTATCGGCCCCACTGAAATTATACTTAAAGTTATACAGGTTTAACATGTAATTGAATGCATTATATATATATATATATATATATATATATATATATATATATATATATATATATATATATATAAGTTGTTTCATTTAGATAAGGCAAGAAGGGATGTAGGCTTAATGATGCCCAGCTGGACAACCTGGACAGCTGTTATAGAGCATATTCACCACACCATAAAAGAAAATAATGTGCAGGAATTGTGTGGAAATATTTGATTTGTTTGACTTGGACGGGGTCTACAGAATATTTAGATTCTGAAGCACCTGGGCAAAAGGGATGATTAATGCTTTGGCAATGTTAGATTGTCTATGAGCTATTCAGTGGCTTGTGCTACTTTTGAGAAATTCATTTCAGTCCTGCAATGGTGTTGGGGACACAAGGTGCCTTTACAGGCTGATGTGCATTGCCTGGATGATTTTCTGATTGTGACTAAAGGAGACACAGGTACCAAGAATGGTCTTTATACATTCCAGAAGTTGTGCAAGCAGATTGGAGTCTCAATTACATATGATAAAATAGAAAGACCTACAAAAACAATTCCATTTTATATGACTAAAACCAGATGTGCTTTCCTCTCCGTTTCATTTACTATAGAATATATTGAGTAACCTTTCACTTTGTATTCAATCATGCTTCTCAGTAGGAAAAAGTAACAGTTGGGCAAGTTATGGAACTATGTGATTTGTTGAGTTTTGCATGTAGGGCTGGTATCCTGGGTAGAGCTTTTATCAACTCATTGACCAATGGTTTGAGAAGGCTATGAGAATCACTCTAAAGGATTGATAGGAATGTCAGATAATATTAAGTAACATTGACAATCTTCTCAGATTTTAATGGGAGGTCATTTTGGCAAGATGAATAGGTGTCAGATGACACTTTGCAACTATTTACAGATGCATTAGGGAGATTGGCAAGGGGTGTGTTTCAAAGGGCAGTATTTTTTGGCCCCTTGACCTCATCACTGATCTACAGATAGGAAGAAGGATATCAAATCTTTAGAAGCAATGCCTGTGTGACAATGTTTGCATGGCAAGGGCAATTATGCAATAAGAAAATGTTTCTTAAATCTAACAAAAAGGCTGTTGTTCTTTTTATTAAGAAGTCTACCAACTCAGTGTGGGTGCACTCTGTTTTAAGGCTCTTAGTGTTACTCCGTTTATGCACTAATCTTTAATTTTCGGATGTCGCAACATGTTAGCTGACTCTCCTTCTCTCCTGCAGGTCATCAAGTTCCGGCAGCTGGTTGCTAAAACTTTAGACAAAGAAATAACAAAATTATTGCAGTGGAAGTTGTGGGCCACCAGCACCAGGAAGACTTATAAGGCAGCCATCAAACATTTCAATACATTTGTATGACTCTTCCTAATGTAGACAACAGTTGGTCATTTCAGTTAATTTTACATTATGTAGCATGCTGTTGGGTCAAAGGTGAAGCTCCTGCCACTACCACATTAGAAATAGGTATGATTAGCCTATTTGCAAGTTTCTAATTTGCACAACATCACTAAACACTGGTGTTTGGCTAGAGTGTTGAATGATTGGGACAGATTACAAGGAAATCAGTCAGATTCTCAGTATCTTATAGGGTGGTATTTGTTGAAATCCATTTTATTAGGCATATAAGCAATATTGCATAATTCTAAAATACATGTGATTTGAATTTATTTATTTAATTGTGTGTGTGCATGAACATTTCATATTAGCAAATTGCTGGGGTCTTTGAAATGGGAAGAGGTTTCATTGATTGTTGTGATTATAGTGTGGATTTATAGGTCGATGACTGGTTAGTCAGGTCAGGGTCTTGAAGTAATTTTAGATAGATTAGTAGACACCTTTCTTTGTCTTGTGGGTTGGTTTTCCTCCCAGTATTCTCTTTCAGCCTTATTAATATAAAGAACTTTGTATTTCTTTTTGACAATTATTCTGACTTGACTTCCAAGAATCTTGACATGTTTAAGTAATGTCTTTCTCATCAAAGCTTGCCTTCAGATTGATGTTCTTCTCATTCATTTAGAATAGGTCAAGCATCCGATTTAGCTCCGCAGGTTTAATATGCTGAAATAATATAAAGAACTGGGATGTGGGCATTTAATGCTAATTTTACATATATTAGCCATTCGGTGATTAAATTATTTGATTTTCTTGGTTTGTCTTTCATTTCAGACCATTAGTTTATTCTGATTTTAGAGCATTCATCTATTTATCAGGCTGTCAGAAAATCAAAAATCTGAAAAGGAGGTGAGAAAATGGTGTTGGATCTTTGCTCATGTAAAGTCATTTGGAAAGGATTTCTGGAAATGAGCAGAGATCATAAACTGTTAACATCATTTAATAAGATTGTTAACTTTAGTACAGATACAGGTACTTATTGTAAATTTATCTGGGAATGATTTAGGTAGGATATGTAACTGCAAATTGCTGTATACCATCCTGAGAGACTAGGTCACTGTATGCCAGTTGACACCTGGCTTGTGGGTCCTGTCTTCTATGTTGTTCTCCATCTAATTGAGTTTGGAACCATCAACCCCTCAGTTATAGAAAGGACAAGAACATTTTTAAATCACAGAGTGGCCTATGTTGCTTTTACAGCCATTACGTAGTGGGAGCTTGCTGATAGTGTTCCCTATGTGCATTCTTGGAGTTGATATATTTATGTAGCAGGGGGTGTGGGGGGGTGCTGCCCCCACATGGGGGATGCAGGGGAGGCTTGCCCCCCTTCTTATACTTGTAGAACAGTAATATAGTTTGTGTTCTATTTCTTTCTGTATGTACTTGTGCTGGAATGTGGTAAGTGTTGGTATCCTGTGTGTTTTCGGGATTTTGAGTTTTCAGTATTTTGAGTTTTCAGTGTTTTGAACTTTCAGGATTTTGGTCACAGAAATTTGGTCTTCAGGATTTTGGGCTTTCAGGATTCTGTAGCACTCCTATATATATATATATATATATATATATATATATATATATATATATATGTGTATATATATATATATATATATATATATATATATATATATATATATATATATATATATATATATATATATATATATGTTCTTTGCATATGAATGACATAAATTATCATCATCACAGAAGTGCGTTATACAAACACATGTTGGCAGACCCGACAGCACATTTTGTATTTTTGGGTATTGTTAAGGTGATAGGTGGCAACCTATCTATTATGCATAAACAAAACATTTTGGTGAAAAAAGAAAGACAATGGATAGTAAATTTGGGTGCCCTGTTTAAACCTGGATTGAATGATCACTGGTAAATGTAAGCCATGTTTTGTGATAACTGTATTATGATGTATGTAAGATATTTGGTTTGTCACAGTTATGGTATAACATCATTATTTGCTATGTATCAAAATGTAAATAATGTTCAGTTATTTTCTTTTATGTGGGGTTGATGTTAATAAAGTATACAGCTTACTGTTGCTTTAAATGAATATGTATAAAAGGAGGGGGAGGGCACTCCCTAACACATGCACTGATGACGTTAAGGCGAAACCTGGTTTGCTGGTGAGGTGACTTGACCTGTTAGCCACTAAAGTTGGCTAAGCATCAATTTATGGACTTCTGTGTGCTTTTTTTCTGTTTCAGCATTATTTGTTGTGCTGGTTTCGATTGTATAGTGATATTTGACAGTAAACCGGGCACTATTTCACTGAGAGGTTTGGGTTTCGGACTATATCTATATATATATATATATATATATATATATATATATATATATATAGATATATATATATATATATATATATATATATATATATATATATATATATATATATATCAGCAAGAGGTTCTCTGGTTCAATTCTCGGCTGGAGTGCCTTCTGTGTGGAGTCTGCATCTCCTCCCGGCATTTGTGTGGATTTTCTCTGGGTACTCCGGTTTCCTCTCACATTAGAAAGACATGTGTCTGGAGGGCCCTGGGCCTCGACTGAAAATTGGCTTTCTTCCAAGTTGGTCTTTCCCAGTAAACAAATGTTTGATATGTATATAAAGAGGAAATAAAAAATAATGAATGCTAAGGCCAGAAAAGTGAGTGGACAGGATGCTTCTGAGGTACCTGGTGATTGGTCACTGTGTGGCCTTCTCCCTCTTTTTCATTCCCCTGATTCCTTTCTCCCTACAAAGGCAAGTTCCAGAATATGTCAGTGCATTGCTAATGATATTGCACTGGGTCAGTGACCTGTTTGTCGAGAAAGAGTGGAGGGGATGCCACTCACGTGAAAGACCAGAACGACAGTCCAGTCACATGTAACACCAGCCAGTCAACAGGGCCTATAAATAAGGCCATTATTATTATTATCTTTTCAGAGTTGAGTTACTGATTGGATACAGTTCTGGGTTTATATAGGTTAAAGCTTAACATTTGTTATTCTAGTAAATGAACTCTTATAGGTGCATGATGAAGTGTTGAGTTCAACAAATAAATAGTCAGATCATCAATGGTGAATACTATGTATTTTAAGGGGGAGCGAATATGTTGCCAATGTACTTTTTATTTTCCCTTGTCTCTGGCCTAAAAAAGATTTAACAAATTTTGTTATTCTGTTACCAATGATCCTATTTCCTTGATGCCGTGTCCGAAGCTTGTCATTACAAAAACAGCTACTTCTTACTTCAAGTTTTTCCCAAAAGGGTTCTCTTCAAATCTATACCTATCATCATTCAGTCCTAACACTTGCACAGGTCTGCATAATGTGGAGCTGGGAACATATCACAAAAGACTAACATAAAACCATCTGTTTTATGTAAGGAAATAATATTTCTAACCTCACTTATAACCTCACTTAAAGGTATGTCTTTCTATGCTGCACAAGTCATTATTCCCTGACACCACAAAAACAGTGCCATATGTCACAGATTTGTTAACTAATGTCTTGAGGGCTTCCCCAATATCTGCCATTGTGTTGGCCTTCAAACAGGTCATAGAGTACGTCTCTCAGCCCTATCAGTGTAAAGTATCCTATTATTAATATTTGGTCAGAGCTGGTTGTCAAAGCAGTTTGTGAGCTGTTTTGAATTGGCTGGGTATTAAATCTGTCCCCGAGAAGGAGATTATCAGTAGCCATACCCACACCTCCAATTGTTATCTGATGTTTCTTCCTGCTCACCTGAGTAATCTCACTTCCCAGTAGAGTGATTCATTTTCACTCCATAACCTTTATCACTAGCAACTGCACAATCTGACTATGTATTAAGAAGATATTTCTTGAAGCATTGTTGTCATCACAACAATAACCATTACCATTGAAGGCTGTGACTCTGTTTCCAACTATGGTGCCATAAATCTTTGTGAAAGCCTAAGTACTGGTACAGAAAACTTGATAGACTTCTGAACTTCAATCAGAGTTGTGAACTGAAATAGGAATACAACCATTTGTGCCTAATTTATTTAGGCCATTGGCAAGGCCACCATTCTTTCTGGTTACCTAACTTTTTGGCCTCACATACATACAAATATACAAACAGTCAAAGACACACACACACACACACACACACACACACACACACACACACACACACACACACACACACAGAAGAACCCTGATCAATTTGCACTCCAAGATCTTTAAATTGATTGTTTTCCCTGGCAACACTAGCATCCAATTCCATCATCTGACAGCTTTTATCACAACCCATGGCTCTTGTATTATATCATGTTATATAAATATGACACATTTATATCAAATAAATCTAGATAAGTGCCAGAGTTAGTTACTAATCTTGATAAAAGAAATAACCAATGATGGAACACCAATACTTTTTAACACAGTGACATTTGGATAAAGAATAGATGTGTTTTTTCCCATTATTCATTTCCATCTCTGCATGATTAGATGATTTATCTTGCCTGCACATTTACATATTCCATTATCTAATGCTCAGTCAGTATGTTTCTGCTGTACTTGTTAGCATGTAAACATTGCATTAAAAATCTCATACTGACCAAGTCACCAAGACTGAATTCATCCATATGATCCATAATTAGTCCTTATACGCTAGTCAGAATACTTACAATCGCCTAACAAAATCTTGTACTGACACTACTGGTAAACATGCCTAGCATGTAAAGAAATGCAAAGTGTGTCTTAGCATCTTTATGTCAATGCATCCACTCATAAAGAGCGGACTAAATAGTGGGGTTGATGAAAGCTGATTGGATGCAGCCCTAAAGTACATACCCATTGTTGGGCTGTCTGCTCTCATGGCAGAAGTAAAAAAAAGAAAAGAAAAAATCAAATGTTCCCCTTCTCATTAAAAGGACAAGAGGGTGTTTATAAAATTATAAAGAAAAACATAAAGAAAAATTAGCATTCCATTAAGGATTTAGGTGCACAATACTTATATCCAATTCAAAAGTACATCCCAATCCTCCAAACAGATGACTACGTCATCCAAAAACACTGCCACATAGGCTTTATGCAGTCTAAGTAAATGGTCCTTAAATTGCTGGAACATTGCTGGGACCCCATGAAGTTCATGGGAGTACTTTATACTTCTATAATCCAAAATTGGTACAGAAGCCAATGGTCTCCATAATATCTTCTGCTAATGACATCTGCAATTATCATGTGTGAGGTCCATGGCAATAGAAAGCCTAATCTGCATAAAACTCTCAATTAATTAATTCCCCTCAGGTATTCTTGGGCAAGTGGATTAAGTAGAGAGCTCATGGTTGAGCCACGCCTTTAGCTACCACACCATATCTATAGTAACAGAACTATTGTCAACAATAATTGATCCACAGTAGTCATTCTTGGAACCTCTGACTTTCCCCAAGACAGCTTCACAGCAAAGAAAGGAAACATCTTTGCATTAGAAAATTTTGACTGATGTTCTTTGACTTCAGGATGACCAGGTGAATTAACGTATCACAAACATTAGCACTGTAGACCAATAAATATGAATGAAGGAAATAAAAACATACAATCTCTTTCTCTGTTTCTCAATTTCCCTCATTATTTACAAGTGAAGACGTTTCTAAGAAATAATAAGGGTTTAATTGTCTAATGCATTCGTCATTGTGGAAAGTAAGCATCTGGGCCTCTCAGGTTAAGTGCCAAACAAGCATTGTTATTGTT
>NC_056744.1:576785827-576793327 GCF_019279795.1 Protopterus annectens | reverse complement strand
CACAGTTTAAGGCAAAACGTATCCGAAATTTTCTTTCCCTGATCGTAAAGTTTCACCTATTCTCACCTCTTGACAATATCTACAAAAACCACATTTTGACATCCCATGTCTTTTATAGAACGGTTTTGAGTTACCTCCCTTTGAAGTAAATCTTTCAAATTATTTGGTCTCTTAAAATAAATCTTGGCTTTTGCCAAGTCTCTCAACCAAATATGAATTTGTGGATATCAAATGCCAGTTCTTCTTTATAATTGCCAAAATCCCCCTAGAATTCAAACTAAATGTGGTAATGAAACTTAGGGAGTAGTCTATTCCATCACCTCTCTGTAAACTTCTCCCCCCTCCATCCTGTTCAGGTTCACTTCCAGTTGTTATATCATCAATTAGTGAGATATTAATTGTGGGCCCACCCTGTGATAATAGGGGTTTATAAAAACCACTAGTCCTTTTTCTTGACACTTCACCTATAAGGTCACATAACATTTGGTAAGGGTAACCACGATTACAAAACATGGTTTTCAACAGTTCACATTCCTTGTTGAAATCACCCATAGTACTACACATCCTACCAGCTCTCACCAATTGTCCCTTGACAATAGATCTTTTCTGTTTATACGGGTGAAAGCTGGTAAAGTGTAGAAATGCGTTACAATATGTATGTTTTCTGAAAACAGAAGATGTAATGCATTGCCCTACCTTATCCTTTTCTAGTTTCACATCAAGGTAATCAATTACCTCAGATGAAAATTTTGATGTGAACTTTAAAAAATCCGTAGTGGAATTCATGGTGTCAACCAGTGTCATAGCCTCTGTTTCTGTGCCTCTAAACAAAATGAAAATGTCGTCTAAAAAACGCGTGTAATAGACGACAGGTTCCATTAAGCCTGGGATCTTTTTCAAGATGTTTATTTCCCAATAGCCCATTACAAAATTGGCCACACCCCCTCCACAGGGTGAGCCCATCGCTACCCCACGTTTTTGAAGAAAGAATTCATTAAACATAAAGTAGTTAGAAGTCAACACGATGTCTAACAATTCTGTAACCAAGTCTACCTCAAGTCTAGAGGCACCAAGCTCCTTTAACATAGCCCTGACCATTCAACAGCCTCCTGATGTGGAATGGAGGTGTATAGGTCAATGACGTCGATAGTCAGAAAATTGTTGTGCTGGTCAAATGAAATTTCATTTATATTCTCAAGGAAAGACCAGGAATCTTTACAGAGACTGCTGATTCCTTTTATGTATTTGTCCAAAATTTTGGTGATAAGTTTTGAACAAGGATAAATGATCGAGGACCTGCCGTCAATTAATGCTCTCATAGGGGGGTCGTGAATGTTTTTATGAATTTTAGGGATCCCGAACATGGCGGGAATTTTAGGACAACTAATATCAATGTAGTTGTATAAGTTGATGTCAATTTTACCCGCCAGGAACAGGTCCCTAAAAACGCCTCTTATCAACCTAATGCTACCATTTACTTCATTTTTAGAAGATCTCACATATGCATCTGTCTCTAAAACTTTCTGCATTTTTTCATTATAAGTTATATTGTCAAAGAGGACAAGCCCCCCACCCTTATCAGGTTTTAAAAGACGAACAGGTAACCGACATATTTCATCCAGTAATGACATTTGCTCCTTGGTGATATTATGATTGTTCTCACCTATCATCCTGTTGTTATTTACTTCCAAGTGTCTAAAGTCGATTTCACAAATTCTTTCAAATAGCTCTAAAACATTGTGAAGTGGGGGATTAAACACACTAGGCAATTTCAAACCACATCCACCGTCACCAGTACCAATCATATTACAAGTATTGTTTTGTTCGTTAAAGACAAGTTTTAAATTCATCTTTCTAATGTAACATTTCAATTCAATCAGTGCCTTAGACGTATTACCAAAATAGTTTGGTACAAATGAGTTGCCTAGTGATAGAAGTTCTATTAATTGTTCGTCAAGTACTATCTCAGAGAAATTGTAAATCTTAAAGTCTCCTTTCTTATTTGTAAGAATGACAGGGTAGTTACAAGCAGGAGGTGGTAGGTTTACGATGTTCTGATCTGCACCCAAACCACCTAATGGTGTAGGAATATTTCCCCCATTTAGTTCCTCCTCTTGTTCGTGCGGGTTTTTTTGTTGCGTTGTCCTAAAAAATTCCCTCCATTTTGATAATTTCCCCTGTTGTTCCTTTTTCCTTGACCCTGTTGGTAATTACTAGAAGAGGCTTTTATTCTCTTACTCCGTCTCGGCCCTGTGTCCTCACAGTCATCATTTTCATCCATAACTTCATCTAGGTCATCCCCATTGTCACCTTCATCCCTGTCCTGGCTGGTAGTGATTGGGTCATTGTGTGTGCTTTTTCCTTTTAGTCTAGGGTATGCTTCTCCTTTCGAGTAAGCTTCCCTGTCCCTAATTAATTTTTTGTTTTTACCAACTTTTAACTTTACCAGTAGTGTGTCAATACTTGATAAAATTCGACCGTAGTCGAATTTATATCTGGTAAAGTCCATATCAAGTTTTATGTCTTTGTCCAACATGTTCAATTCATTAACTAACAAGTCAATATGAAGTGAATAATGTTTTATTATCACTTCCAATAATTGCATACCTTGCTGTTGAAATAGTACTTCTAGGTCATTAAAAAATGCATTATCAACAACTAACGAAGAAGGTACAAAATTGTTTCTTAAACCCTTAGGGATTAACTTCTCCGATATGCACTGTTTAAAATACAAAGATTCCAACTGCAGTTTTTTCAGTTTGAGCAGTTTGGAATCAAATAGTTTCAATTTGTCAGATAAACATTGACTATTAGTGCCTACAGCACTAGTACCAGAAAACGTACCTTGTTTGCAAAAAGACATGTTACCCGTGTCAAGCAACCAACCCTCAAAGTCAGGTAACCCAAAATTAGTCCCAACAAGTCCGTGTTCAGTACGCTGACTTTGTCTATTTGTCGTCACTACACCAGCAAAAGATCGCTGTCCTCTCGTCCTCAATTCCTCTTCTGGGCAGAAGCCTGAAAGAGGGAAAAAGTTCTCCATACTGTCCGCACCAGTCGGATTGATGTTCCCATCAACATTAGTCCTCACCGGCTGTGCAGCCGGTATCGGTTCATCAATGCTGCTCTGACTCGCAGCATTAATATTAGAACCACCAGATGCACTCCCTAAAGGTGCTCTAAAAGTTGCTTGAAGATCATCCATCCTGGAATGAAGTGAGTCCAGTCTGGCCGTTAACCCCGCCAGTACGCTAGCTAAATTAGCCTCACCACAATCAACGCTATTCGCCATCACGTTGCTGTTGATTCTCCCGGCAAACAGGAACTTCGCCAACAAATACACAAACCACGAACCAAGGAAAATAAAAGCAAACCAAAAGTAGACTTTTAAAACGAACTCCTTGCCGAAAGCAACCACAGCCAAATTCCTTCTTTAACGTGTTTATTAAAACCTTGACGTTTTCACCACGGCAGCCCGTAGCTTCATCAGAAAATGTATTTAACACTCATAGTTTTCTGTACACACACACACACACACACACACACACACACACACACACACACTCACACACACACACTCACACACACACAAACACAAACACAGACAACTCAAGACAAATCAAAAAAAAAAAATAATAAGGATCAAAGTTCCAGAATCAGGGACAGATTTTAAATATTGTTATATACTTAGAAAACTATTTGAATAAATGTTTTTGCATTAGTATGCATTGTCTAAAGAATGTAAAGTCTGAAACTCAAATGTTTGTTATTATTTACTGACTGCAAAACTCAATGATTTGTCAGAAAAAAACAGAAGTATGAAACAAAATTAGGGGCATTCATGGAACTTACGGATAGCTGGAAGATATGTCCTACTTTGTTTCACATAGAAAGTAAACAGCCCAAAAGTATTCCAATTTATTTCACAGAAATGCAGACTAGTGCCCACAAGTGCAGCTAGCCTAGTACTTGCATATGAATGTAAAAGCCTCTTGGCTGAGTTGCTATGGTGGTAGGTTGATGCACCAGCATTCCCCCATTCCACAACTACTCCCAGATGTGCAAGTGTATGTGTGTAATGAACTAATGCAGCAAAAGGGGCATAAAAAACACTCCGAAAAATAACATGGCACTGCAGCAGAATCTGTGATTTCCTCACCTGCCTAGGACACAGGGTCAGGTAGAGCCTTAGGAGCCTAACAAACAGCATGTCTAGTAGACCCCGTGAACAAGGAGAAGAGCCAGTGGCTGCTGCTGGTCAGCCATGGGAGCCAAAAAAATATTAAAGAAAAAGTGTGCCATTTTTTAGTGTCTGTAATTCTCAGTCATTTTAAAGGAAACTACAGATTTTATGAGGGACAGATCAAAACTAGATAAAGTCAGGGATATTGTGCAAAATCAAAGACAGTTTTAACTTGTTTTATACAAACAGTACCCAAGACATATTTCATACAAATGCACTCTAGTCCTGTATAGTCGGACTGTAAGAGAAGCAACTAACAAGAAGTTGTTGCCTTCATCTATAGCCAGCTCTCCTGCCCCCATATTTATTGAATGCAGTCATCAATAATTTGACAGAAAACCTCAAATTTTATGACAAACAGACTAAAAATAGGAGGTAAAATCAAGGCCATTCTACAAAGTTAGGAAAATGTCACCTTGTTTTCACATAAACAGCACACAAATTCCAACTTATTTCATAAAAATGCACGCGTCATTCCAAGGAGGTGCAGTATTTGTCAGAATGGAATATGGTCAACAGACCACGCTGCTTTGCCAGGGATGGTATGCACCTCTCCCCTCTAGGCTTTTGAATATTAGCCAAAACATTGTGTTCCCCCATAGTGCCTTTTCTAGGCAATGCCAAACTGAAAGTACTTCCAACATAGCAAATTTAAACCAAGAAAATCTAAAGGTATTACTGCTCAATGCTAGGAGTCTAAATAAAAAACTCCACTCCCTGGAATCTCTCTTTACCCTAGTGAATGCTGACATCTGTGTGGTCACTGGGGCATGGTTTAAAGCCACAGAGAGCACACCAACAGTGCAAGGTTATAATGCCTTGTACACATTTAGGCCAGCTACCTCACAGGCAGGGACTAAAGGTGGAGGTGTCTCTATTTACATCAAAAATAAATATACTTCAAGGCTGGTCAAAACAGGACAATGCACTTGAGCTGCTCCATGTTCAAATCACCATAGGTAAAATCCAATACCACTTCCTTGCAAGCTATAGATCCTCCTTTATGATCCAAGAAACCCACACCATGTATTTAAACTTGTTAGGAACACTTATCATCCAACCTAATACCATATTCATGGGTGACTTTAATTACCCCTCTATTAACTAGGAATTCTATATGACACCAAACGTACATGCACAGAGATTCATGGATTTTGTAAACACAAGCTCCCTTAACCAGACTGTCAATACACCAACCAGGGGTGCAACCATTCTGGATCTGGTCTTCACTAATATGGGAGAGTGCTACAAACTCCCTATTGTAATACCTTCCCTGTTAAGGTCAAACCACAAAATGGTCTCCTTTGCAGTAAACATAAAGCCTGGACCCCCAGCTAAACATGAAATATTCAGGAACTATTCTAAGGGTAACCTCCTGCTATTAAGTGAGATCCTGGCAACATTTCAACCCCCCCGCCCCATAAACAATGAGAACACTGCTGCCTATGTAGAACTGTTCACAAAATTCCTGTACAAGCATGTTAAAAGCTGCATAGAGGTAGCTGTACCCACAAGGAGGAAGTACAGAACTA
Organism: Protopterus annectens; assembly: GCF_019279795.1. Taxonomy (NCBI): domain Eukaryota; kingdom Metazoa; phylum Chordata; order Ceratodontiformes; family Protopteridae; genus Protopterus; species Protopterus annectens. The sequence continues at coordinate 576,787,552 of NC_056744.1, read as the reverse complement.
ACTCAAAAAACAAGCCATCCTGGTGGAATCACAAAATCACTAGGCTGTATAACAGGAGGAAGAAAATCATGGCAAAAAATAGGAGGTGCAGCATCCAGCAGGATAAAAGCACTCTCATCAAACTAAATAAACACCTCAGAGGACAAATAAAGTCTACCAAAGCCAAATTTGAGGTAACTTTGGCCTCCCAGGCCAAGGACAACCACAAAGTATTCTTTAGCTATGTCCACAACCTTAAAGGTGATACACAATTGTGTGCAAAGCTCATTGTAAATGGAGCCACCTATACTGAGCCAGAAGATATAGCAAGCCTCCTGGCTGATAAATTCAGCTCCAACTTTACCCCTCTCTCCCCATCAACCTTTCTTCAGGAAATATCACCAAATATAGTTCCCCCTACTATCACTAGGGAAGAAGTCCTTAATGCTCTCTCAAAGACCAAGAACACTACATCAATGGGCCCAGTCAATATCCCAGAATGCCTTTTAAATAGCATGAAACATGACCTATCAGGGCTTTTGGAATTACTACTTAACTGTAGCCTACAAACAGGCTTCATGCCTCATGAATAGAGGAAGGCAACATTCATCCCTCTGCACAAAGGTGGGCCATCTACAGATCCTGGAAACTACAGACCCATAAGTCTCATTAGTCTTATATGTAAAGTCATGGAACGGATTATCATGGAGATGATTGATACAGATATAGTAAACCTCCAAGTGCTGAACCCAATCCAGCATGGTTTCATCAAGGACAGATCATGCCTACTCAACCTGGTGGACTTCTTTAAGAAGATCCCCAAAGCAATGGATGAGGGCAAAATTGTTCACACTGCCTACCTTGACCTGGCCAAGGCATTTGACACAATACCCTACTTGGGCATTGTTGACAAACTCAAGATGCTAGGTACAAACCCATATGTCACCCATTGGATAGCCAACTGGCTCACAGACAGGACCTAGTAAATTATAATTGGGGAGTCCACATCTACAAAGAGGCCAGGCACAAGTGGAGTCCCTCAAGGATCAGTTCTTGGATCGTTCCTTTTTGGCATTTACTTCTCAGAAGTCAATGCCAGTGTCAGTGGTCTCTGACTGACTAAATTTGCAGATGATTGCAAATTAGGAGCTATCATTGAATCTCACACTGACACAAATGTTCTCCAGGAGGAGCTAACACAGACAAACAACTGGTGCCAGAGCCATTGACTAAAACTAAATGCCAAGAAATGCATAATAGTATCCTTTGGGAAGTCATCCATCCCTGGCAAATATCATATTGACAACACACCCCTTAGAGCTGACCCAGTAGTCAGGGGCTTAGGGACACACATAGATAGTAATCTAGCCTTTGACCATTACATGTCTACAGTGGTGAGGAAATCATTCTATATTGCACACCTTATAAACAAATGTATAGCATCTATGTCCAAGGAAGTAATTGTTCCACTATATTTGGCATTCATCAGACCTATCATTGAGTAAAATGCCCCCTTTGGTATGTACCTAACCAAGCATATCCAACAACTGAAATGTCCACAGGGGTACCTCACTAAAAACATACAGGGCATAAGTAAAATGTCCTATACAGGCAACCTCAAGGCCCTATCCCTGTATTTTGTGTCCTACAGGCTTTTGAGGGGATATCTATGCCTGGCATACAGGGCATTGTCAGACCCCACTCTGATGGATCTTCTGCATATCCACAAAACAAACAGCAACATCA